>NC_081195.1:67698881-67791381 GCF_902713425.1 Acipenser ruthenus
TCCTATACACAAACCTATACTGTACTTCAGTACATTAACCCTCATATACACAAACCTATACTGTACTTCAGTACATTAACCCTCTCATATACACAAACCTATACTGTACTTCAGTACATTAACCCTCTCTCATATACACAAACCTATACTGTACTTCAGTACATTAACCCTCTCTCATATACACAAACCTATACTGTACTTCAGTACATTAACCCTCTCATATACACAAACCTATACTGTACTTCAGTACATTAACCCTCTCATATACACAAACCTATACTGTACTTCAGTACATTAACCCTCTCTCATATACACAAACCTATACTGTACTTCAGTACATTAACCCTCTCTCATATACACAAACCTATACTGTACTTCAGTACATTAACCCTCTCATATACACAAACCTATACTGTACTTCAGTACATTAACCCTCTCATATACACAAACCTATACTGTACTTCAGTACATTAACCCTCTCATATACACAAACCTATACTGTACTTCAGTACATTAACCCTCTCATATACACAAACCTATACTGTACTTCAGTACATTAACCCTCTCTCATATACACAAACATATACTGTACTTCAGTACATTAACCCTCTCTCATACACAAACCTATACTCTACTTCAGTACATTAACCCTCTCCTATACACAAACCTATACTGTACTTCAGTACATGAACCCTCATATACACAAACCTATACTGTACTTCAGTACATTAACCCTGTCATACACACATATACTGTACTTCAGTACATTAACCCTCTCATATACACACACATACTGCAGTACATTAACCCTCTCTCATATACACAAACATATACTGTACTTCAGTACATTAACCCTCTCTCATATACACAAACATATACTGTACTTCAGTATATTAACCCTCTCATATACACAAACCTATACTGTACTTCAGTACATTAACCCTCTCATATACACAAACCTATACTGTACTTCAGTACATTAACCCTCTCATATACACAAACCTATACTGTACTTCAGTACATTAACCCTCTCATATACACAAACCTATACTGTACTTCAGTACATTAACCCTCTCATATACACAAACCTATACTGTACTTCAGTACATTAACCCTCTCATATACACAAACCTATACTGTACTTCAGTACATTAACCCTCTCATATACACAAACCTATACTGTACTTCAGTATATTAACCCTCTCATATACACAAACCTATACTGTACTTCAGTACATTAACCCTCTCATATACACAAACCTATACTGTACTTCAGTACATTAACCCTCTCTCATATACACAAACCTATACTGTACTTCAGTATATTAACCCTCTCATATACACAAACCTATACTGTACTTCAGTATATTAACCCTCTCATATACACAAACCTATACTGTACTTCAGTATATTAACCCTCTCATATACACAAACCTATACTGTACTTCAGTATATTAACCCTCTCATATACACAAACCTATACTGTACTTCAGTATATTAACCCTCTCTCATATACACAAACCTATACTGTACTTAAGTACATTAACCCTCTCATATACACAAACCTATACTGTACTTAAGTACATTAACCCTCTCATATACACAAACCTATACTCTACTTCAGTACATTAACCCTCTCATATACACAAACCTATACTGTACTTCAGTACATTAACCCTCTCTCATATACACAAACCTATACTGTACTTCAGTATATTAACCCTCTCATATACACAAACCTATACTGTACTTCAGTACATTAACCCTCTCTCATATACACACACATATACTGTACTTCAGTACATTAACCCTCTCTCATATACAAACCCATACTGTACTTCAGTATATTAACCCTCTCATATACACAAACCTATACTGTACTTCAGTACATTAACCCTCTCTCATATACACAAACCTATACTGTACTTAAGTACATTAACCCTCTCATATACACAAACCTATACTGTACTTCAGTACATTAACCCTCTCATATACACAAACCTATACTGTACTTCAGTACATTAACCCTCTCATATACACAAACATACACTGTACTTCAGTACATTAACCCTCTCATATACACAAACCTATACTGTACTTCAGTACATTAACCCTCTCTCATATACACACACATATACTGTACTTCAGTACATTAACCCTCTCTCATACACAAACCTATACTGTACTTCAGTACATTAACCCTCTCATATACACAAACCTATACTGTACTTCAGTACATTAACCCTCTCTCATATACACACACATATACTCTACTTCAGTACATTAACCCTCTCTCATATACACAAACCTATACTGTACTTCAGTACATTAACCCTCTCATATACACAAACATACACTGTACTTCAGTACATTAACCCTCTCTCATATACACACACATATACTGTACTTCAGTACATTAACCCTCTCTCATATACACACACATATACTCTACTTCAGTACATTAACCCTCTCTCATATACACAAACCTATACTGTACTTCAGTACATTAACCCTCTCATATACACAAACATACACTGTACTTCAGTACATTAACCCTCTCTCATATACACAAACCTATACTGTACTTCAGTACATTAACCCTCTCATATACACAAACATACACTGTACTTCAGTACATTAAACCTCTCTCATATACACAAACCTATACTGTACTTCAGTACATTAACCCTCTCTCATATACACACACATATACTGTACTTCAGTACATTAACCCTCTCCTATACACAAACCTATACTGTACTTCAGTACATTAACCCTCTCATATACACAAACCTATACTGTACTTCAGTACATTAACCCTGTCATACACACATATACTGTACTTCAGTACATTAACCCTCTCATATACACACACATACTGCAGTACATTAACCCTCTCTCATATACACAAACATATACTGTACTTCAGTATATTAACCCTCTCATATACACAAACCTATACTGTACTTCAGTACATTAACCCTCTCATATACACAAACCTATACTGTACTTCAGTACATTAACCCTCTCATATACACAAACCTATACTGTACTTCAGTACATTAACCCTCTCATATACACAAACCTATACTGTACTTCAGTACATTAACCCTCTCATATACACAAACCTATACTGTACTTCAGTACATTAACCCTCTCATATACACAAACCTATACTGTACTTCAGTATATTAACCCTCTCATATACACAAACCTATACTGTACTTAAGTACATTAACCCTCTCATATACACAAACCTATACTGTACTTCAGTACATTAACCCTCTCATATACACAAACCTATACTGTACTTCAGTACATTAACCCTCTCTCATATACACAAACCTATACTGTACTTCAGTATATTAACCCTCTCATATACACAAACCTATACTGTACTTCAGTATATTAACCCTCTCATATACACAAACCTATACTGTACTTCAGTATATTAACCCTCTCATATACACAAACCTATACTGTACTTCAGTATATTAACCCTCTCATATACACAAACCTATACTGTACTTCAGTATATTAACCCTCTCTCATATACACAAACCTATACTGTACTTCAGTATATTAACCCTCTCATATACACAAACCTATACTGTACTTCAGTATATTAACCCTCTCATATACACAAACCTATACTGTACTTAAGTACATTAACCCTCTCATATACACAAACCTATACTCTACTTCAGTACATTAACCCTCTCATATACACAAACCTATACTGTACTTCAGTACATTAACCCTCTCTCATATACACACACATATACTGTACTTCAGTACATTAACCCTCTCTCATATACACAAACCTATACTGTACTTCAGTATATTAACCCTCTCATATACACAAACCTATACTGTACTTCAGTACATTAACCCTCTCTCATATACACACACATATACTGTACTTCAGTACATTAACCCTCTCTCATATACACAAACCTATACTGTACTTCAGTATATTAACCCTCTCATATACACAAACCTATACTGTACTTCAGTACATTAACCCTCTCTCATATACACACACATATACTGTACTTCAGTACATTAACCCTCTCTCATATACAAACCCATACTGTACTTCAGTATATTAACCCTCTCATATACACAAACCTATACTGTACTTCAGTACATTAACCCTCTCTCATATACACAAACCTATACTGTACTTAAGTACATTAACCCTCTCATATACACAAACCTATACTGTACTTCAGTACATTAACCCTCTCATATACACAAACCTATACTGTACTTCAGTACATTAACCCTCTCATATACACAAACATACACTGTACTTCAGTACATTAACCCTCTCATATACACAAACCTATACTGTACTTCAGTACATTAACCCTCTCTCATATACACACACATATACTGTACTTCAGTACATTAACCCTCTCTCATACACAAACCTATACTGTACTTCAGTACATTAACCCTCTCATATACACAAACCTATACTGTACTTCAGTACATTAACCCTCTCTCATATACACACACATATACTGTACTTCAGTACATTAACCCTCTCTCATATACAAACCCATACTGTACTTCAGTATATTAACCCTCTCATATACACAAACCTATACTGTACTTCAGTACATTAACCCTCTCTCATATACACAAACCTATACTGTACTTAAGTACATTAACCCTCTCATATACACAAACCTATACTGTACTTCAGTACATTAACCCTCTCATATACACAAACCTATACTGTACTTCAGTACATTAACCCTCTCATATACACAAACATACACTGTACTTCAGTACATTAACCCTCTCATATACACAAACCTATACTGTACTTCAGTACATTAACCCTCTCTCATATACACACACATATACTGTACTTCAGTACATTAACCCTCTCTCATACACAAACCTATACTGTACTTCAGTACATTAACCCTCTCATATACACAAACCTATACTGTACTTCAGTACATTAACCCTCTCTCATATACACAAACCTATACTGTACTTCAGTACATTAACCCTCTCATATACACAAACATACACTGTACTTCAGTACATTAACCCTCTCTCATATACACAAACCTATACTGTACTTCAGTACATTAACCCTCTCATATACACAAACATACACTGTACTTCAGTACATTAAACCTCTCTCATATACACAAACCTATACTGTACTTCAGTACATTAACCCTCTCTCATATACACACACATATACTCTACTTCAGTACATTAACCCTCTCTCATATATACACACATATACTGTACTTCAGTACATTAACCCTCTCCTATACACAAACCTATACTGTACTTCAGTACATTAACCCTCTCATATACACAAACCTATACTGTACTTCAGTACATTAACCCTGTCATACACACATATACTGTACTTCAGTACATTAACCCTCTCATATACACACACATACTGCAGTACATTAACCCTCTCTCATATACACAAACATATACTGTACTTCAGTACATTAACCCTCTCTCATATACACAAACATATACTGTACTTCAGTATATTAACCCTCTCATATACACAAACCTATACTGTACTTCAGTACATTAACCCTCTCATATACACAAACCTATACTGTACTTCAGTACATTAACCCTCTCATATACACAAACCTATACTGTACTTCAGTACATTAACCCTCTCATATACACAAACCTATACTGTACTTCAGTACATTAACCCTCTCATATACACAAACCTATACTGTACTTCAGTACATTAACCCTCTCATATACACAAACCTATACTGTACTTCAGTACATTAACCCTCTCATATACACAAACCTATACTGTACTTCAGTATATTAACCCTCTCATATACACAAACCTATACTGTACTTAAGTACATTAACCCTCTCATATACACAAACCTATACTGTACTTCAGTACATTAACCCTCTCATATACACAAACCTATACTGTACTTCAGTACATTAACCCTCTCTCATATACACAAACCTATACTGTACTTCAGTATATTAACCCTCTCATATACACAAACCTATACTGTACTTCAGTATATTAACCCTCTCATATACACAAACCTATACTGTACTTCAGTATATTAACCCTCTCTCATATACACAAACCTATACTGTACTTAAGTACATTAACCCTCTCATATACACAAACCTATACTGTACTTAAGTACATTAACCCTCTCATATACACAAACCTATACTCTACTTCAGTACATTAACCCTCTCATATACACAAACCTATACTGTACTTCAGTACATTAACCCTCTCTCATATACACAAACCTATACTGTACTTCAGTACATTAACCCTCTCATATACACAAACCTATACTGTACTTCAGTACATTAACCCTCTCATATACACAAACCTATACTGTACTTCAGTACATTAACCCTCTCATATACACAAACATACACTGTACTTCAGTACATTAACCCTCTCTCATATACAAACCCATACTGTACTTCAGTATATTAACCCTCTCATATACACAAACCTATACTGTACTTCAGTACATTAACCCTCTCTCATATACACAAACCTATACTGTACTTAAGTACATTAACCCTCTCATATACACAAACCTATACTGTACTTCAGTACATTAACCCTCTCTCATATACACAAACCTATACTGTACTTCAGTATATTAACCCTCTCATATACACAAACCTATACTGTACTTCAGTACATTAACCCTCTCTCATATACACAAACCTATACTGTACTTAAGTACATTAACCCTCTCATATACACAAACCTATACTGTACTTCAGTACATTAACCCCCTCTCATATACACAAACCTATACTGTACTTCAGTATATTAACCCTCTCATATACACAAACCTATACTGTACTTAAGTACATTAACCCTCTCATATACACAAACCTATACTGTACTTCAGTACATTAACCCTCTCATATACACAAACATACACTGTACTTCAGTACATTAAACCTCTCTCATATACACACACATATACTGTACTTCAGTACATTAACCCTCTCTCATATACACACACATATACTGTACTTCAGTACATTAACCCTCTCTCATATACACACACATATACTCTACTTCAGTACATTAACCCTCTCTCATATACACACACATATACTGTACTTCAGTACATTAACCCTCTCATATACACAAACCTATACTGTACTTAAGTACATTAACCCTCTCATATACACAAACCTATACTGTACTTCAGTACATTAACCCTCTCATATACACAAACCTATACTGTACTTCAGTACATTAACCCTCTCATATACACAAACCTATACTGTACTTCAGTACATTAACCCTCTCATATACACAAACCCATACTGTACTTCAGTACATTAACCCTCTCTCATATACACACACATATACTGTACTTCAGTACATTAACCCTCTCTCATATACACACACATATACTCTACTTCAGTACATTAACCCTCTCTCATATACACACACATATACTGTACTTCAGTACATTAACCCTCTCTCATACACAAACCCATACTGTACTTCAGTACATTAACCCTCTCTCATATACACAAACCTATACTGTACTTCAGTACATTAACCCTCTCATATACACAAACATACACTGTACTTCAGTACATTAACCCTCTCATATACACACTATCCCCGTCAAGAACTCTCAGAGTAATAGATTGGTACATACAATATCAGTGGTGTAGTGCTATATTTAGAAGTGAGGGGCCGCTACTATTTTAAACAGAAGTGCATCCGTTTGCAAAAAAATATGTGTAAGGCCACAGTACCCTTTATTTGCTTGTTGCGATTCAGTTTTATCTTTTAAGTAAACGTTTAGCTTATTTTATCTACAGTATTTCTTATATTGGTCTAAAAATAAGAACTGTTTCAATGATCACATATAATTGTAAAACGCTGGCACCTCAGCACAGTGTTGTTACAGGTTCCCTTCACCTCTATTCACACCTGTTGTTCCAGACCAGGCAAGCTTCAATCTGTTTTCATTATTTCTCAAGAGTTTCTTAGTTATTATATTCTTTGCTTATTTGTATGGATGAAGGACTTGTAGTCCGAAACGTCCTGATAATTGATTTGTAATCAATTGTTCTACCTTTTTAAGTACCTGAAATAACCTTTTCTCTTTTTTCTTATTGATCATTTTGGTACACAGCAGTTTTCCTTTTTTTCTCTTTATATATATATATATATATATATATATATATATATATATATAATATATATATATATATATATATATATATATATATATATTCACGCTGGGGTAAATGCAGCTGGCTCTTTGAGCTTTATATATATATTCAAAATAGCAACTTACGCAACAATTCCACTTACTACATAACTACATGATGGAACATCGCGTCTCTAGGGGCGGTGCAGCAGCCTTACGACGTCATCGCCTTGTCTCCTCCCATTCGCCGCTCGGCGTTCTCTCCTGTCGTTGCTGTTTGTGTATCACTGAGACGAGAGAGACTCACAGGTTTCAGGAAAGATGGCGGCCACTTCATCAGATAGCGCTGAGCAAGACTCCCCCTCATCCAGCAACGAAAACGGGGCGCCACCGCTAGGTGAGACCGAGGACGAGCTGCGGGGCCTGCAGCTCCAAGAACTGAAGCAGAGCAACGAAGAGAAAATGGAAGCGGGAGGAGAGGGAAATGGTGAGAGAGAGGTTAGGGGAGACGGGGACGGAAAAGCTGCTGTCGCTGAAGAGGAGGATGAAGAGGAGGAGATAGGTAGCGTGAGTGCCGGTGGCGAGGAGGAGACCTCCGAGCAGCAAAGCCCGGCTAGCAGCAGCGAGACCGGGGACGGCCCGGAGAAAGAGATCAAACAGGAACAAAGGGAAGAGTGCGAGTCCGTGTCCGGCGACGGTAATGAGAAGAGCAAAGCTGCAGAGGATACCATCGACAAGATCAGCACCACGGGCGGCTTAACCAGCGAGCATGCTAACAAGAGACGGGCCAGTGTGGAAATCTCCTCCTCAGACGGGGAACCCCTAAGCCGCATGGACTCTGAAGACAGGTCAGTGGTACCGATTAAAACTGTGTCGTACTGCCACGCACACAGCCGAGACTGGCCGCTAACTGTGTGTGTGTAATAATGTTGTCTAGTGTACAGTACCAGCCAAACACTGTATGAATCTATCATCATCAGCAGCTCTCTGTCAATAGGTGTGCTGTTTTTAAAACAAATAAATACACGAGAGAGATTGCTGGGCGGTACAAATCAGAACACCAGCATTACGGGTCACAAAAGTTGATTTAAAAATCCGTTGTCGTCGTAGATGTTAATTGTGTTTTACATCGTGGTCTCGAGACCGTGATCCGGGAACTTGGCATTTAAATATATTTTAAAAAGACAGCTGTAACATTTTAAAAATAAAGTTGCAAATATTTAAGATCCGTGTTTTTGAAGAAATCGTCAACCTATGATAATATGTCTAATCATGCCATGTAACACAAATCACTGTACACTTTAAAACTGCAGTTCTAAACCGCTAAGGGGTTTAAATCGTCGTTTTAAAAGTCCACGCATCGGTGTTAAAACTGCAGCTTGTTTCAACACAGTGCGAAGCTGGTCGTCTGCACACGCAGTTAGGAGAGATGTAAGTACCATGTTGTTGATATGCAGCACTGCACTTCAGAGGAGTCGGTTTGGGTAACAAAGAAAAGTTCATCGACGCGAATAGGCTGTTCGAATCGCATGATTAGACATATTATCACAGGCTGACGATTTCCATTTCAACCATTTTAAATGTCATTCTAAATAGTCCACGCAGCGGTGCATATAAGCAAATGTGAAACGAAAATAATAAATAAAATCACTTTATTGTAAACATGTGATAAATTGTTCATGCAAGTCACTTTGTCATTGCAACTAACACGTTTACATTAGGGTCATCATATTGATAACATTAACAGGCAACACTGTTGCTGTCATTTATTTTTGCCCCATACAACCGAGTCTTATCGGATAGAAAACTGAAAAAGCAGATGCTAACAGATTCGATCTTGTTAAGTGGAGTAGCTGGAAATACGAGACTGCAAAAACACATCTATATTAATCTAGCCTAATTCATCCTGCTGCTTAAAATAAAATACGTAAGAAAAAATACATAAAAATACAAAATAAATACTACGATCGAAACAAATAGAGAGAGGGCGCGCCTGGCATATCTCCAGATAGAGAATACAAAGTTAAAGACAGCAAGCAGGGGTTAGTTTGTTCCAGTCTTGACATATATATATACTTAATACATTTCCAGCGTTATTTTATTGTATCGGTTTTACCTTTTGCAAGTTACTATCCAGAAATATAAAAAAGGAATACATTTTTATATTGGAGCGGGCAAAAAACAAACAACGCAATCATTTAGAAGTCTAATTTGATTTATATTAAAATAATACATGTATTTTGCTCTAATTGCTTGTCCTTAATTGGAGTTAAGTGTCCTTGCACGGGTCAATGACATCGATGCTTAACCATTTCACATGACTCCCTTATGGCGTGTGTAGATGATGATGAAGATGACTATTATTGCTACTGTTATTGGTAACATTATTTTTCTTTTGGTGGTTTTCAAGAACATACCATGCATTTACAGTACTAAACCCTTATTTCATAAACCATTCATTTCACCAACAATGTGTTTCCATCATATTCATCAAAACACTCTCTTCCTGAGCAATGTGGGGAGATGGAAAGTACCTCGGGTGACACAGATATTAAGAATACAACACCTTATCAATGTGGGGAGGTGGAAAGTGCCACAGGTGACACAGCTATTAAGAATACACCGGAACCTGGCTGAAGACTCCTGATACAGCTGAATGAGAGGCACTGTCCGCACAACAAGCCGTGGGATAAGTGAGAATTCTGTGTAGTTATGAGAAGAAGCAAAGAAAACCTGCAGAGTCCAAAATGTCGGTTTAGCTAAGACGTGGTGTTCTTCAGAGTTGTACAGTGCAGTATGTGTCTCTGTGTTAGTTGACACTCCTACAGATCATATTTGCATTAATCACTTTTATTTTTTCACTCACTCAAGATGTTTATCAGTCAGACTTTCGTTATCGGCTCTCAAATGAGAGAGAAAATAGGTCATTTTAAAGTAATTCTGTAATGATAATAAATCATAGCAGCTACTGTATGTGCAGACACGTACTGCATGTATGCCTACATACAGTGCTGTGAAAGTATTTGCCCCCTGTCTGATTTTCTGCATTTTTGCATATTTTTGACACTGAATGTTATCAGATCTTCAACCAAAACCTAATATTAGGTAAAAGGGACCCTGAGTGAACAAATAACACAAAAATTTGATACATATTTCATTCATTTATTAAAGAAAGTTATGCAACACCCAATGCCCCTGTGTGAAAAAGTAAATTGCCCCCCCAAGACTCTAACTGGCTACACCACCTTTAGCAGCAATAACTGCAACCAAATGCTTCCTGTAGTTATTGCGCAGCGCTGTGGAGGAATTTTGGCCCACTCCTCCATGCAGAACTGCTTCAACTCAGTGACATTTGTGGGTTTTCGAGCATGAACTGCTCGTTTCAGGTCCTGCCACAACATCTCATTGGGGTTTAGGTCTGGATTTTGACTAGGCCATTCCAAAACTTTAAATTTCTTGTTCTTCAACCATTCTGATGTAGACTTGCTTGTGTGTTACGGATCATTGTCTTGCTGCATGACCCAGCTGTGCTTCAGCTTCAGCTCACGGACGGATGGCCTGACATTCTCCTGTAGAATTCTCTGATACAGAGCAGAATTCATGGTTCCTTCAATGATGGCAAGGCGTCCAGGTCCTGATGCAGCAAAGCATTCCCAAACCATGACACTACCACCACCATGCTTGACCGTTGGTATGAAGTTCTTACTGTGGAATGCAGTGTTTGGTTTTCGCCAGACATAATGGGGCACATGTCGGCCAAAAAGTTCCACTTTTGACTCATCTGTTCATAGAACATTGTTCCAGAACTCTTGAGGATCATCCAGGTGCTTTTTGGCAAACTTGAGACAAGCATTCATGTTCTTCTTAGTGAGCAATGGTTTCCGCCTTGCTACTCTACTATGAATCCCATTTTTGCCCAGTGTCTTTCTGATGGTGGCGTCATGAACACTGACCTTAGACGAGGCGAGAGAGGCCTGCAGATCCCTGGATGTTGTTCCAGGGTTCTTTGTGACTTCCTGGACGATTTTATGCCTTGCTCTTGGAGAGATTTTGGCAGGACGGCCACTCCTGGGAAGATTCACTACTGTCCCAAACTTTCTCCATTTGGACAATATGGCTCTGACTGTGGTTCGGTGGAGCCATCGAGCCTTAGAAATGGCTTTGTAACCCTTTCCAGACTGATGGGCATCAACAACTTTTTTCCTGGAGGTCTTCAGGAATTTCGTTTGTTCGTGGCATGATATGCCTCTAGAACCTGTGTTCTGACAACTTCACTCTGATGGTGAGGGCCAAAGTTAGTCAGATTTATATTGGGCAGGGCTGGCCCAAATCAGGCCTGGTTGTTAACCAAAGTACTCAAACAGCTGACCCTAATTATCCCTTTAATTGGGTTGAGTTAACTAGGGGGGGCAATAACTTCTTCACACCTGAAGATTGCTTGTTTGATTACCTTGCACACCAAACAAATGAAAGAAGCACCAAATTTTGATGTCATTTTTCTCTGACTCCCTCTATATACTACTACAACGTACAAAGAAATCTGACCTAAATACAATGTGAAAAATGTGCAACAATGCAGAAAATCAGACGGGGCAAATACTTTTTCACGGCACTGTAGGTTACAGACTAGATTCCACAAGTAGATCTGGAGAAATCCTGCTTCTGAATTTCCAGCTGGAGTACAGTAGCACACCAGTGACCCAGACTGGTCTTGCTTCAACATTCTCTGGATAACTGGGATACCTTCAACCATCTCAGCTTAGAAAGCTACCAGCCACTTTCTCAATTTGATGAAACTTCTTTCCTTTAAATCCTAAGACAATAAGAAAAAAATAAATTCAATGTCAGTTTTGATCCACTTTTTATGAATATTACAGTATTCAGTACTGGATTGATGCACTTTTGAATGCGCCTAACTGTGTAGCTTTTCTGAACTCCTTGACAAGGTATAGGGGAAAGGAACGTAAGAGGTATAGAACGGTGAGAAATATGAATTTCAGAGAATCAAAAGGGAGGAATCACAAAGAATGAAAAAACAAGCAGCCTGGCGAACAGAGCTCAAGTCCCTGCTGATCAGGGCAGCATGCGAGACAGAAGTGTGACTAGTGCAGGGGGGAATCAGAGGCTTGAATATATGTAAATTAGGTGGCATGGCGTGAGAAAGGAAACTCTAGGTATGTTTATCCAGTTAATGATTAACTGTTGAGATTGCTGAGAGATTCTGTGGCTGAAGAGCAAAGCTTGAGATTTTGTAATTCATTTTTTCTACCACGCTAATTGTATCTCTTTCAGTCACTGCGTGTATCATTGTATGGCTCCCTATCAATGCTTTACATTAGAATGCATGATGGCAGGGTAATTCTCCTGACCCATAGAAATCACATAAACAGTTTTACCATCAGATAAGGACACTGAGGGATATAGGATAGTGGTCGTTGGAAAAATGTGCCTCTTCGTGGAATCTCTTTTCCATTATTGCTTTTTACCTGAAAATTAGAATTCAGGTGAATCTATTAGAAGGAGAGCGTGTATCAGAACTCAATCTGACTCTGCCTGCAGTGCTCTAGTGTGTGCAGTACAGATGGGGGCTGCTTCATGGGGAATCTGCAGGGGGGGTGTAGGCAGTTCAAATGCACTTCACCACATTCAGAACACGGAGGGGGAGGGGGAGGGGGAGGGGGAGGGGGTGAAAATGTGGTAAGGGACTAGCAAGAAAGTTGTTATGGTAATGGGAGAAAAGAAATGCTTAAACAAAACATCTGGAAATAAGTACTGTATTTCATCACAGATTGAACACTTGCAAACTGAAACCAGGTGGAGACAATTATTTTTTCATAGAAATCAACTAGCAATCAACTATAATGTTAAATTGTCAAAATGTATAACTTCAAAATTATTTCCCAAAATGAAAGTACATTTCTGGACTGTTTGTAATTTTAAAAACAAATATTCCTTTTATCTGTAGCTTTGGGCCATATTCACAGAAGCTTAAGGACTGTCTTAAGGATTGTTTTTTAAAGACACAAATCTGTGCTTTGAAAATAAACTCTAAAACAGTTAGTTTTCATGAACTGCAAGCTTGATACAATTCAAATGTTTAACAAAACATTTCTTAGAACAGCCCTTAGTTAACGGATGAAACGGGGCCGTTCTATGAAAATGCCATGTTTGCTGCACTGGTTATTCACCGATAACTGTGGTTCTCAGCACTATGTATTAAGACAGCACACCACCACACGACCTTGGGCATGCAATTAGTCTCATATCGATGACTCTACAGCGTGACGAGGATTGCTGTCTCTGTTTCAGAATCAGATTGACTTTTAGATACTATGAGTTTCAGAGCTCTGGTTTTGCCTGTTATTCAATATCCCCTGTAGAACAGCACGACAAGAACCTCAGCCTCCTCACACACAGAGAACAGGGCTGTCAAGAGTACAAAAGCCTTTATCCACATGTGCTGGAAGAAACTCGGCAGATGCACTTTTACACACACTCATTGAACAAGCCTTAGGAATGGAATGATGTTTTCACTCTGAAGTTTTGTACCATCAGTAGCGAGCTTGTGGTTTATGCAGACCATTTCATCTAAAACTGTAATCCACATGTGTAGCGTCTTTAAAGTGAAGTATATTTTGAAATGCTTTAGTGGTTTCCACCTGGGAAGGTATTACGTTTTATGAACAGGACAATAGGACAGCAGGATATCAACGAACTACAAATTGATGCCAAAATCTAGTGAAAGAGCATTGTGGTACTCATTGATTCAGATTGAACAAAAGCTGTTTTATCTTTTTAGAGAGAATTACTATTGAACCTTTTCATGCATGGTGACCTCATGGGGACGGATATATAAAGAAGAAAAAGCAAAGGGGGGTGGATCAGTGAAATATATTTAATATTTAATGTTTTATTGGAAACTGTAAAAGCCAGAATAATGGCATAAATATCAAACACCGGTTAATTAATCAAAAACAAACTTGAATGTATGTATTTGTCTGAAAGTAACTCAAGACTGTGAATAGTGCCCAGTATTAAACCTTGTGCAGCATAGGGTTTTAAAGGGTTATTCTGCATTTCAGAATATTTAATTTGTAGCCTGTTGATTTATTACTTGCAGGACACATACTTTAGACACATACATTAGATATTCTAAAAAGTATCCCTTTTAACTCAGAACTTTCTATTTGCTTTACCAAACTAACTTCATAAAACACCTGTCAGCTTGTACCATTCTCATCGTCATGTAAGCCTGGCTTGTCAAACTGATCTGAAACAGTATTCTAGCAGCAGGGGTGTATCTTCCCTCTATCCCATTGTCCTGTACGTCAGGTGCTTCAGAACCATTTAACAGTATGGACCTCATACCTCACGCAGGCACAGCACAGTCACTGCCTGTGTCTGTGGTTTCCCCCTGCCGTGATGTTCTGAAGCGCTACCCACAGTCACAGACAGAACACTCATTTCCACTTCGGGAGTTTCATGCTTTTAACGTGCGGTAAACCTCTACAGTAATTGTACCAGCCCCCCCGTTCTGTTTAGCACTAAAGATTACTGTGCTGTGTTTCTTGCTAGAATTAAAGTAAAACAACTGCAGAATCAAGATTCTAGTTGATATCAGCACAGTCTATCAAAGGACTAAAGAGAAGAATGTTACATACATGCCTGCTCAAATAGGCGTATAAGTCATCCTTCATCTTACTTGCTCTACGTTTGCTGGTTTTGAAGAAAGTAAAATTAGATGATTTTATAAAAGTTGGTTTGCATGTATTTTGCATCATTCACTTTTTGGGCTCTTTATATCTTAATCAAATGATCGCTTCTCTTCTCGCCTCCTTCCTAGTAATAATGCATACATACCCCGTGGGATTAATCTAGCAGCAATACAGTATAGCTAACAAGGGTGGTAACGATTCATTGTGTATTGATGAATCATGGTACTTTATTTACATTATGTATTGTAATAGAGGTTTGTATCATAATACAAGACCATAAGCACAACATAGCTCATTGTACAGTAGTTTACCATGTGGTTCTTGAATGACGAGTAAGTGTGTTTCATAGTTGGTGTGAATACATGCTTTCCCTAACTCATTTATATTTAACTTTTAACAATATAGTTCATCATTAAATGATCATTTGATCCCATTATGCATCATAAGTAACCCATCAGGTCCATCACATGTATCGCGACCTGCATACCGAGATGTGTATCGTATCGTGATATTAGTGTGTTGTTGCACCCCTGTTGTCTAACCTGCAAGTAAAAGCTAAAGTGGTCTGAACACATTGATTTGCATTGAGTGAGATCCTGTCATTTAAATAATTCAAATCTTCACAGACTCATCTGGCTCAGTGGTCTCTCTTCCACACTCTCAAGTGTTTATTGAAAGGAAGTGCAGTAAACTCCCTCCTTGTGAGCCGTAAAGAGACCAGCTCTCCAACAAGCCCGCTCAGTCCCTTTTGATTTGAACGCAGTCTGAATATCTGCCCTGGCCCTAAAAACAAACTTTTACTCTGTGGCTTTGCTGGTTATAATAGAAAAGATTCACATATTTTAACTTTCTACTAAAGCCTGCATTTTCAGAGAGACTTTGTAGAGGGTTCAGAAAATCACTGGCAACATTTTAAAATTCCTCTGTTTCTACCAAGACAGCCTCAAGAGAAAAGTCTCGGTTGTTTTCTGCACAAGACTTTTTTTTTTTTCTTTTTCTTTTGTACACTTAATCCAGACTCCGTGTCCCTTTCACAATGTGTGTCTGGGTTTGTGACGGCAGATGATTTACAGCCCTTTTTTCTGCGAGATTAAAGCAATTTAATGATGCAGCTTGGTCCAGGTGTTTGCACTTGAAACTAGATTATCAGTTACTTTATAATCCAATACATATTTGCAGCTGTATTGAAATTAGTGGTAAGCCTGATACAGTCCTTTTTTTGTTTTTCTCAGGTTAATCTGTGCTGCGTGCCAAGTTACAGGCCAGCGAATAAGCCACATCATTTCTTGGCTGATATATTCGGTAAATGGATATTTCTAATAGATGCATATTATTCCAGATTGTGACCTGGTTCATCAGATGTGTATTAAACATTTGAAATACACTGAGAAGAGTGTGATTTGTGCAAATAGCTCTCTCCAGCTTTCTTAAGTAGACTGTTCAGGATCTTGCATTGCTGTTCATCAGTTGCAATAAAAAGGAGCCTGACTGTTAGGGGTAAACACACTGACCACATCCCTTCACCGCACTGTGGAGAGCAAACGCTGTCTGAAAACGTGAGCTTTTCACATTAACTGAAAAACAGTTGGTTCTGGTCCTGAATTGTGCTTGGATAGCATGCACTGTAATATTTATCTTTTATTTAGAATGGTGCTAAATGCATAGATCATAATCAGTGATTCAGGAGTTTCCTTTTATACCTGTTAAGAACATCTCGGTTTCCATTAAGTTGTATATGTGCTCTGCCTTGTGTGGCTAATGGTCGTTTCACAGGTTACCATCTGTAGAGAAGTGACATATACAATAATAATTGATTACAAGTGCCTTGGTGAAGTATTATCTGTTGCAAGAGAGTGTTACTTTTGGACATTGTATCCGAAATGATCGTCAAAACAAGATCTTTTCATCTGGAGAAAACAATGGAACCATTTCGTACCCTTGAGTCAATGATCATATTTGTATTACAGTTTTACCAAAAAACAAACCGATCTTCATCTAATAGGAACTGGACAAGCACTGATGGGCCTAATGGCCACTTCTTGTTTGTGAATGGTCTTACGTTCTGACCCTGTGGTGGGGAGGGTAAGACGAATTGAATGTAACTTTTATTTCTCTCCTAGCAACTTTGAGCACAGCAGCTGAGGAATGAAAATTATTATTATTATTATTTGTTTATTTAGCAGACGCCTTTATCCAAGGCGACTTACAGAGACTAGGGTGTGTGAACTATGCATCAGCTGCAGAGTCACTTACAATTACGTCTCACCTGAAAGACGGAGCACAAGGAGGTTAAGTGACTTGCTCAGGGTCACACAATGAGTCAGTGGCTGAGGTGGGATTTGAACCGGGAACCTACTGGTTACAAGCCCTTTTCTTTAACCACTGGACCACACAGCCTCCTTAATACACCCTTTTAGTTGGCAGAGGTGTGATTTTGAAAGAAGAAGAGACAGTTGTGCTGCTCTGTAATGTCATCTGTCAAGTTGCTTGATAATTGGTGAAGGTTTTATGAGAATAAGCCACCATTAAAATTTCATCTTATTTCCATCCATTGTAATGGAAGTTGTGTTGCCTCAAAGAATAATTAGGAAATAAGACAATCCCCTTATACAGATTGCTAAACTACAGTATGAAAGATATCAGAAAATGACACGGCAAGGGATTTTTTGTCCTTTAGAAGAAATGCTTCAGAACAAGTAACCCAACATTGCTCCTGATTAGAAGAATACTGTGGCTCCTTTATTCAAAGTTTAGGTAACTTGTATCTGAAACCCATTACTGTCAGCTGCCCTTCCGTTTTGTAATCTAAACTAATGTGCATCTGTAAGTTGTTCATTGTTCAGGCTCTGCAGTGCATAGATTGTTTACATCTTAATGTTAATTGTCTGCAGAGGCTTTAACCACTTTAAACAGCGTCGGCACTGAAATACGTTTCAGAGAGTTTGTTGCCTCTCCCACCAAACTGCCATTGTTTCTAAGCCTCCATCTACTTCATTCTTGAAATTCATGTTTGCCATCTGTCTTCTTGAAGCACATTATTGAAAGGGGAAAAAAACAAGCTCTTTTGTTGTTTTTGAAAATATGAGCAGCATTTTGTTCCCTTTACACAGCTGGCTGCTGAAAGCCCTTTGATTTTAATATTGCACCAAAGTCTTGAAATATATTTAAACTATAATACGTGGCCTTGAAATGTAAAATGTTAGCAATACAGTTTCTGAAAGGGTGTACGTTGTTGGCTATTTATTTGTTAAAGTTGTGCATGTCTGAATCACTGGAAATAAAACATGTTTAAAATGAGAATCGCTGATTGCACAGAGCCTAGTTTTTGACTTTCTTAGGAAATGACTCATTACTTGTCAGTGGCGTGGTATCTGACATGCTCTCACTCTCGAGTCATTCATTTGGCTGCTGTTTGCACCTGCTGTAGCTCGTTTCCATTTTCTGATTCTAAAAGTAGGTTATTATGAGTTAATAAATATTTTATTAATACCCTGACTGGGCTGTTAACATCTCATTAACAGCAGTCTCCCTCTGGGGTGCACAGCAGGGTGAAACTAATATTTAAAAATGATAACCTCATTTAAAACCTACTGTAAACAAGAATATTAAAGCAGTTCAGTGTGCTGCTTGTCAAGGTAATCAAGACTTTGAAAACATTAATACGTCATCTGCCCAACATTCCCACAAGCCCTTCTTATTCCTGCTTGGGATGATAGTGGAGGTGGCCGTACACACCTCCACTCTTTACATATACCCAGAGTGCCATGTATTTCATTGTGATGACGCTTGGTTAGATTGAAGATTATTTAGCACGTCTGTGGATGTAACATACGAACGTGTAGTATGTATTTCACCCTTACAAATACATCTCAGGAATTGCTTGTCAAGTTGTTGTGATTCATTGTTTTTTTAAAGAAGTTACTGAGAGTTTCTCAATCTCTGGGTGTGTGTGTGCTGTCCTCCTTTATGTCTGTCCACATATTGTAATTAACATCTTTCCATGTTCTGTTTTACTTCTTGATCTGTACTAAACAGACTGTAACGATGTCATTGATGCCTGCAGTACACTCTCTTTTTAATCCAGTAGCTTGTTTCCCTTTTTTTGTTTTTTGCGTTTAAGTTAACGACGCTGTTTGGGAGCAAGAGTGGTAGTTCAGGCTCAAGGCGGTCCTTTCCAAGCACACCTTGTGTTTCTCGAGGTGATCTAATTTAATAGTACAGAATGTAATGGTCTTTTTCATGTTACTACTTCACCTGGTAGACTATTCCATGTATTTATAACTCTTCTGTTCTGCACTTACGTTTACTCGGTTTCCATTTATGCCCTCTCGTCCTAATCTCTGTGCTAAGTTTAGTAGCCGTCACTTGGGTTAACTTATCGGCTCCATTTAGGATTCTGTAAACTTCAATTAAATCACCGTCACAAAGATAATGCTGCTGATAGATAGCTTGAAATTGCTTCAGGGAGCAGACAACCATAAAATAAGGATGCTGGCAAAGCATTTTGTTCAGCTTCACCCCGGAGTGCACGAATCCTGTGATTGGATGCAACAGCTGCTTGAGCTACATTTAAGAACTGGATACCTGTCAGAGAGGAGAATTATGTTCAGTTGTGCGTGGAATTGATTTAAGCATAGCTTGTTACAGTATCTCCCCATTGAAACAACAGCAAGTTGTATTAAAGAATGGGAAGCACTCTTAGAGACTGTTATACCCCAAATCCCTTTGGCTTTTTATGCAATTCATATTTCATCTTGGTTGAAACCAGTATGTTCTGTATAATTATATTTCAAATTGTGGGGATAATTTGATTCTGTGCTGCCTGATTTACTGTGCTTCCTTGAAATGGTTTAAGGTGCATTCCATCCCTTTATCTTTGACCTTGGGAAGGCATTTCAGTCACCCGTCTTTCAGTTTACATAACTCAAGCTGATCATATTCTCATTTGGAACGGATTGTCAAATGTGTTTACGGATACGAAACCCTTGACGCATTCACCCCATTTCAAATAAATCCCAATGAAAGTTATCGGCACCAGTGTATTAGTGCCAGTTTCACAGTCATTTCTTCTCCTTGCAGTATAAGCAGCACCCTAATGGACATGGACAGCACGGCGTCGAGTGGGCGATCAACGCCAGCCATGATGAACGGCCAAGGAAGCACGACACCATCCACCAAAAGCATTGCTTACAACTGCTGCTGGGACCAGTGTCAAACCTGCTTCAACTCCAGCCCAGACCTGGCAGAGCACATCCGCTCCTTCCACGTGGACGGGCAGCAGGGAGGGGTCAGTCCTCTCTCTCTCTCTCTCTCTCTCTCTCTCTCTCTCTCTCTCTCTCTCTCTCTCTCTAGTAATGACATTGAAATGTATAGTGTAACAATGTCAGTACTGTAGTTTTAATCTGCTCTGCAAGCTCCTGTCACCTTTCAACAAGTAAAGTCGACGAGGTCCTTGCCTTAAAAATTCTTTATTGAATTGACTGAATACCAGAGTGCAAGCCATCTGGGAGGGCTTGCAATCATTTGAAAGTGGTTTTGCAGGCTACTAGTTTCAGAGCAGAGAAAAAAAAAAGAATATTTTGCAATTAGAAACTGTGCTTTCTACCTAAATTGACCCCCCCCCCCCATTTTAAATGTTAGTTGTGTGGGCTGTGCTTGTTTAGCTAGTGGATACCCCTTGGTTCTGTTAGGTCCCTTCACTCCTGTGCATTTACAGCATACTCTTGTAGCTTACTTGTTTTCATTTAACCTGGTAGACCCCAGACCACCCGTGGGGACTTGCCTTACACAGAAGGAAATCCATTTCTGTGTCTCAGTAATAGCTGTGACAAAATGTAAAGAAAGAGGCTGTTCATTGGATCGCAACATGTAGTCTAATTCCTTGCGTATTATCAGATGTAAAGTGCTTGGCTCTATCTGGAATGCCGCCATTGGCTTTTGGCAATCGAGATCCAGGCACAGACGCAGGAATCGTGTGTGTTTGTTTCTCCTTTTATATAAACTGTATGTATAACATCCATGCACTCGCCATCCATGTATTACTAGAACTTTACAACTGTACAATGGAGAAAATATCAGAGCTTCCTTCTGGTGGTTCTCCGCTGTGGGTTTACATGTAATCCCAGCAGTCAATATGTAAACCCTCCTTTATTCTCATGCTTTCCCTTGTTTAGAGTTTGTTTGAATATTCCAATGCTTGTCCCAATGCTGTTCAAAATACACTCGGGAGCAAGAGTACACTTTAGTGAGGGCAACTTCAAATCTAGATCCCAGCACCATCCCAGTTATATATATATTTAAACCTAACCTCTATTTAAAAAGAGTACAGTAATAGGTACTGAAGAGGTTAAACTGGATTATCCAAACAATTTTCACGCATGAGGGCAGAGCACCACCTCCCAACATTTAACAATAAAATACCTTAAACCTTTACTATTCCGTGTGAAAAGTAACTGCTCAGAAAATTGAGCTGGCCCAATTACTGACATCACCAGCAAGAAGCTTATTATCAACCTGCAGATCAGGATTTGCTGCACCAAAGACTGGTCTTGGATCGATTCGAGATAAAAGTATTGAAGAGCTTGCCAGTATTGCAGCACATCGCATCTGTAAGGGTTGAAAGCCTGGGTCTATAAACCAGTATTTAATCTGTCTGTAAGACATTGATATTCTTGGAGCTGTGAATGAACACTGAATTATGCAGTCTTGATACTTTGAGAGCAGAGATGCAGGGTGACCTGTATTGTGGTATAGTGCCAGGTTTCCAGCTGTAAGAATGCAAGCGAGATGTTTTATAATGTTGCAATCGTTATTCTGCTGGATCCCGCTGCTGTGTTTGTTTTATTAATCAAGCACTTGGATGTAGCGACACTTATCTACATCTCCTTGCAGCGTAGAACTGAATTGTCCCAATACAATATATCCCAATACAAAACTGTTTATAATGGCATTTGATTCAAATCATGTGTTCTTTCAAAACCACTTAAATATTGCTATTAAATGGAAGTAAAGCATCCACATTTATATTTAAATCTGAATGTTTGGTTTGTTTGTTTGTTTGTTTCGTTTTCTTGTATTTATTTTTGCAATTAATACCATGCTTCATGTGCATCTCCCAAATACGCTGGAGCATTTCCTAAAGTATTGAACAACATGTTGCATAAAACAAACCCAATCAAAATTGACTCTCAATTCTAGCTTTTCATTAATTTTATTCTTTTCTGTGTTGCAGGTTTTTGTCTGTTTGTGGAAAGGCTGCAAAGTATATAACACACCGTCTACCAGTCAAAGTTGGCTGCAGAGGCACATGTTGACGCACAGTGGAGACAAACCTTTTAAGGTATGTGGAGGCAATCCTTTGCACAGGATGGTGCTAATTTAATCAGAAGCCTGTATTACAATATACACTCTGTTGTATCATCTTCATATTTTGCTAGCCTGTGTGGTAATGCACAGAAAAGGTAGGAAAGTGGAATAATGTACCGTAAACGTTACTTAATTTAATACCACTCAGCAGATTATTTTTTTTATTTGGAGACCACCTGAGAGCTCTTAGTGGGAGATTGTTGCAGTGCTAAGGTACAGCTTGATGTGGTCATCCTGTCTTAAACTCAAGAGTCTCGCACTGTATAAATTACACACTTCTGTCCATATTGCATCTCATGACCTGCCAGTCTCAGTAATGTTTTGTTGTTTTCCCTCTTCAGTGTGTGGTTGGTGGATGTAATGCCAGTCTCAGTAATGTTTTGTTGTTTTCCCTCTTCAGTGCGTGGTTGGTGGATGTAATGCCAGTTTTGCGTCTCAGGGTGGACTGGCCCGGCACGTTCCCACACACTTCAGCCAGCAGAACTCCTCTAAAGTCTCCAGCCAGCCAAAGGTCAAGGAAGAGTCTCCGTCCAAAGCGTGCCTGAACAAGCGCAAGAGGCTCAAGAACAAGCGGCGGAGATCATTACGTATGTATTACGAGTGGCTGCGCTGCCTTCTGTAACCCCACCATTAACACTGCGCTTCCTTTCTGTCTTACTGGGGTTGTAGCTAAAAAAGTGGTGCCATCAGTATTATACAGTACTTCTGTTTGCTGCATAGCTCTCTCGTACATTTGTCAAAGAAATGCATGTTGTAGCAATCATATCATGTGGTACAGCTCTAGCTTATAGAAGTGCCTGGTTTCTGTGCCTTATTCACAGCACTGTATTCTAGGTCAAAGCAAGTTAATGGCTGAAAGCATGTCAGTCGATGGAGAAATCAGTTCTCTATTTAACGATAGGAATGAAGACGTTGAATGGGGGTGGCGACAATTTCACACGCCAAGTGAAATGAGCAAGGAGATGCAGCACTGAAAACCTTACAAACAGATTTCCTTGTGTTGTCATGTTGTAAAAATAATAGTTTGCTGTAACATGTTTCTTTCAATTCAAGGCTATTGTAGTGAATGGAAGTGCACAGCCAGTAAGAGCCGATGAAATAATTGTTTCTGTAGCTCCAACTTCTTTTAAGTACTACATTTCTAGATTGTGCTAATGAAAGGTAAGAAAACAGACTTTTAAACATTGGTTAGACCTCCCTCAATGTCTGCAATGATGATGTATTGCACACAAAGGTACCAGAAGGGCTCTCCATTGATGCATACTGCAATATGGCTCCCCCTAGTGGACACAGCATGAGACTCGGAGACCTGCTTTCAAACCATTTGCAAAATATAGATGTATGGTAATGATCAGCACACACCACAAAACAAGTTGAAGGCTTTCCAGTGAAAAATAATATTTTTGAAATATTAGAGGCATTACGTCTCCTGAAATGGGAACTGTAGATTTTGGTTTCAAACCCAGGCCAGTGTGGTTAAAAGTAATTTTGATAGAAACTAAGAGTAAAACCCAGTTACTGTTACAGCAGGGTGCAGGTGTCACCCCACCCACCTGAGCTAAGGTAATGCGATGGTGTAAGGCTCATGCACAGCAGTTGGGGATGTTTTATATATAAATAGAAATCTAAGGTACTGGTAGTGATGCTGTTTATTCATTCAGCTGTATTCCTCTTTTCAGGTTGGCTCAGTTCAAAATGCATTAATATTTTTGAAAATATGAATATCTTTTATATTAAGATTATCATATGTCATCAGAGCAACATTTCTATAGCAATCCTTCGCTAGCTGTGATTTACAAATCAACAATGAAGCGTGGCGTGTGCAGCGACTGCAGACAGCCTAAAGACAAATCAATGAAGAAGTGTGGTGTGTGCAGCGACTATAGACAGCCTAAAGACAAATCAATGAAGCGTAGCGTGTGCAGCGACTATAGACAGCCTAAAGACAAATCGATGAAGCGTAGCGTGTGCAGCGACTACAGACAGCCTAAAGACAAATCAATGAAGCGTAGCGTGTGCAGCGACTACAGACAGCCTAAAGACAAATCAATGAAGCGTAGCGTGTGCAGCAACTATAGACAGCCTAAAGACAAATAAATGAAGAAGCGTGGTGTGTGCAGCGACTATAGACAGCCTAAAGACAAATAAATGAAGAAGCGTGGTGTGTGCAGCGACTATAGACAGCCTAAAGATGATTATGATGCACTGTTTTCGAGGAAAAAGGGGATGATAGGCCTGTACTTGGACGCATGTAAACCTTGGAAAATTCAAGACTCTCCTGCTGTTCTGTATAAAGAAATATGCAGGGATGACTCCCTGTTTTTTCCACAACAATGCAGATATATCTGTGAAATACGACAGGAACTACAGGATATAGATTGGAATTGGAGCGCCATAGAAATGTAGCCTGACCTGATTACAAGGCTCAGCAAGCTTTAGAGCCTCATCCCAATGGAATGCCAGTCTGCTTTTATAGCACTTTGTGTCTGGACTGGATGTGGGTGTTGCTATCAATCATCACACAGATTATATATGAACTGTCCTACTGCGGAGTGCTTTTCAAAACCTTGAGATGCTTCCATGAAGGATGCTCCTTTTGCTGTGCAAATTGGATGCATTCGGTTGTCATACAGTGAGCCTAGTTAACCACGCTTTCTCAGTGACAAGCTCAGATGTGCCTAATTAGCAGATAATAAAGTATGAAATCGCTGAAGCTGCTGTTCGCTGGGAGTCAGGTTTCCATTGCTAAGCAGTTATGGAGAGTAATGGTAAATGACTGCATTTCTGGATTTTTTTTTTTTTTTTTTTTTTTGTGTGCCCATTTTTTATTCCTTTTCCAATTGTACCACTCAGTAAGCATCACAAATACTTAGTAAGCGCACCCACTCGGAAACTGTTGAAAGGAAAGGTTGTGGGCACTACTAAACCACTATACCACTGGGCAGCAGTGTGGAGTAGTGGTTAGGGCTCTGGACTCTTGACCGGAGGGTCGTGGGTTCAATCCCTGGTAGGGGACACTGCTGCTGTACCCTTGAGCAAGGTACTTTACCTAGATTACTCCAGTAAAAACCCAACTGTATAAATGGGCAATTGTATGTAAAAAATAATGTGATATCTTGTAACAATTGTAAGTCGCCCTGGATAAGGGCGTCTGCTAAGAAATAAATAATAATAATAATAATAATAATGCTGGCCTCGAACATTAAAGACAGTTTGACATCCTATATGGTTATTTGTATCTCTCTTAAGACACAGTGGTTCCGCTTGTACACCAAGGCTTTTACAAGACCCAGTGGGGCTTATGAAATGCTCCAGGCATGCCTAGTGAAAAGGTATAGTTGTGTAGAATGCATTTTGATTTGTGTAGCCATCCAAAGTGAACATGAAAGGGCTCTGATGGGGATGTATGGGGTGGTGAGAGTTCATCTGGAGTCCACTGTAGAGAAGCTTGTCTACCCCAGATCCTTCTCCCTGGAAGCTGCCCAGTACTGTACACTTCTAAATAAAAACTGGAGCCCATTCGTGAACCTGGGGGACAGAAAGGCCTCTGTCAAGTACTGTGCGTGATTCTCAGTCTCGCTCAAAACTCAGACAGAATGTGTAAGTTCATCAGTAAACAAAACAGAAAAACCTTCAGAAAATACTTCTACTGGGGGAAGTTTGACCTATTTGCAGGATCCGTGTTTTAATCAGACACTGTAAATAGTAGATGACAGAAGACATGGTGTGAATCACCCTTTTGATATTAAAACAGTTCTCAATTACTGCTTCTACACTGAGCCATCAGATGTGTTGACACTAACGCTGTCAGCGCATTCGTTGGCATTTTGACATGGATAGCATCTGTCACTATTAATACACATATATGTGAGCAAAATAAATACCAAGACTATCAGCAAGTTGTCAGCATGAATAAACAAGCTTACAAAATGCCAACATCTGCTGCCACTGTGGACCTAGGATTGATGTAGAATGGGGGGTATTTCTCTTACCGGGAAAAGGGAATTCTGTTTGTCTTTTTAAAAGCACTGTTATGTGTGCCTCAGAACTAGTCATTTTGAATCTAATCATTGGAAATGGTTAAGATGAAATAGGAAATGCATTTAAAAAAGTAATCTCTTTGGATGTACACAAAAGGTTTAAAAGATTGCAAAATCATTTATTTCAGGATGTTTTGGTCAAGAGGCTGAGTAGAAAGAAAAGTAAACGCAGTGCAGTAAACTTGTTGCCAAAGAAATAGTTTACCGCACTGTGTTTACTTTTCTATCTAAACAGCTGAAGGGCTTTTGTCTGAAACGTCTTGAAATAAATGATGTTTTAATCATTTTAAACCTTTTGTGTGGAAATGGAAAGTCCACTGTCTGGACTTTTACATTTTTGTACACTGCAATTATACCTCCGTTCAAACCTATATATGTTCTGCAAAGAGGTTATGTAGTGCTGGGAGGACTACAGCTATGTACTGTGTACTGCCAAATCGAGGTGCATTTTTATAAATGTTACTATTTAAAGTAGGGTGGTACGACGGATTGACCTTTTATTATCTTTGGGGTCCTTCCAACATTGTGTAGACTCTTTGCTGTGGCCAGATGACCACAGGACGGTGCTATTTCTTCAGGACCATGTATAGCAGGTCTAGGTTTATCTGTGTGTTTGTTACTTTGCTGAAAAGTTTAGGACCTTTCATTTCGATTGTCCAAAACCAGACAGACCTTCAGGCAGCTTGCTTCTTTTCATGCATAATTCCTGAGCTCTGATGGTGACAGACAATTAGCAGTTGAATATGTTTTCAAAAGCCAATGATTTATATGCACCTGACAGTGCTGCTGACATGGACTATTGCAAGATATGTGTAAGTGCACAGCATGGCAATTACTACTTGGATTGTATATACTTGTAGTGCAGATGGGAGAGTAAGAAAAGTCAACTCAATTATATACTCCTGTAATCTCAGTGATGTTAACTGTTAGTTACAGGATAGTCCATGGCTGGTTTACTGCAGACAATTTAAGTGTAGTTACTGGCTTAAAGATGTCTACACAGCAACACTACTCCTATAATTATACATATAATTGGCCAAATTTCTGCTGTTATGTTTCTGTGTTGCAATTTGTATGAATGCTTTTTGTGAGTCTGTGGGTCTGCAAGGTTTTATTTTTTATGTGTATCCAGATGTCAGATTTCAGGGGGGGCGGGGGGAGGGGGTTGTTTTTGGCACCGATGTGGAAAAGACATGCATTGTAACCAAAGCACTTTATTATTAGTATTGCAGATGACTGGAGGAGAGGCCATACACCAGCAAGTGACCAAAGGTGAAGTGATACACCTAACTTACATGCAATATGTACATGAGACTGATCAAAACCCTGCTTGATGACTGCTCTCGTAATATACTATCATTTAAACTGTACAGATAATAAAATATTAGTCGTGCTTCACATGCTTATGTTTAACAACTAGAAAAGGACTGGTGGTGGTGTGGTGTGAATACATTGATATATTTAAACATGTAACACTGGTACTGTATTTGCATGTCACGTTTCCCTGTGGCTACAGATACTCTGTAGTATCAATACTAACAGTATTGGTACTTGGGCTAGTACTACAGTAACACATTGTGTCGTATTGCTTTTCAGTGTTTGGTTTTGTCATTATGTTTGAAAGCTGTTGTGTAAATTACAGGATCATCTGTGGAGATCAGGTAGGGTACATCCATACAGCAGTCCTCTGGTGGGACATGGGTTGATCCTCTGGTGTTTGATAAATATTCTCTTGTCATTAGTTGAAAACTGCAGGTGTGAAACATGGGTTGATCCTCTGGTGTTTGATAAATATTCTCTTGTCATTAGTTGAACACTGCAGGTGTGAGACATGGGTTGATCCTCTGGTGTTTGATAAATATTCTCTTGTCATTAGTTGAACACTGCAGGTGTGAGACATGGGTTGATCCTCTGGTGTTTGATAAATATTCTCTTGTCATTAGTTGAACACTGCAGGTGTGGGACATGGGTTGCTACTAACGCAGTAGGAGGGGAATGGGCATCTTTCCAATAGTTTAACTGTGGTCAATTGAGCTGGACTGGACTGGAATTGAATCGGTGAAGTTTTTTTTTTTATTGCAGTACTTTGTCAGAGTAAGATGTGTCGGAGTAAGACACAAGACAGTACTTGGAGTAAGGCTCTTAACGCTCCTGAGCAGTTTGGACATGTACTGCGCAGTACAGGGCCAGTACTCCAGGGAAGCTGATCCCATCTTTCACGGGGCAATAAAAAAAGAAAGAAAAAAAGCTGCACCCTCTGTAGAGTTAATTTTCGAGAAGCTAGGAAGAAGTGGTGTAGTCTGTACAGTATTCAGAGGAATGCATTCTTGCCCTCCTGTAAACGACCTGCTTGAGGCTGTTATTCACATAAAAGCACAGACACACTGTGCACAGAGTACTCCATCACGCCTTTCTGTCAGTAGTTTTAAAGACATGAATGTGTGGTGGGAGATTCTCCAGTTGGCAGATGCACTTTTGGCTATCAACATGAGCCTATTAGATTAGACAACCTTACTTGAACTCTCTCAATCTAAAGTAGTGAGGGGGTTGGTGACTACATATACATAGTTTAAATCAGAACAGTGACATCCAAGCAGTGGCTTTGATTAGTTATAGTTTAGGCAACAAATGCAAATAATGACACCCTAGACTGATTCTGCAATGTATGGACACTGACTGAGTTTCTGCTTGAAAGGGGTAACAGCAGTGGTGACCAGTGTGTTGCTTTCCTTGCCCATTGTCTGGCTATTTTAAATTACATTTAGACTTGTATGTTAGAGATTTATTTACTGATGTAGGGTTTGTAGGTACCAAGCTGTGCAATCCAACTAAAACTACAAAATTATTTTTTAAACTACGTTGCTAGAACAGTGCTCATATACAATTCATATACTAAAATGTGCTATTCCAAGTACTATAATAACCAGGAAACTAAATAACGTACTTTTTTAATGAGTTTAGTGACTGATCTAGTGAAGCCATTAGGTTTAAATGTGGCGACCTTATCTTGCAGAAACTTCAGTTGTGATCTTTCTTTTTCTATCTCTGAAACTTACAATCTACAGGAAATCTTTTATTCTGCTTCTGGTTCTTGTCACAAAATTAACCTTTTGTTTCCCTGCTCTGCATTAACTCATTCATGCTGTAACAGTTAAAGCCTGCTGTTTATTTTTGCACTCTTTCAATGCAGCATGCATGCTCCTAGTTTTAACATGCTCTCTTTTCTTTTTTTTCTATATGTATAGCAAGGCCACATGACTTCTTTGACGCACAGACGATGGATGCCATACGGCATAGAGCTATCTGCTTGAACCTCGCTACGCACATAGAAAGCCTGGGGAATGGACACAGTGTTGTATTTCATAGCACAGTAAGTAACACGCTTCATTTGGGGCTTTGGTGATTTATTTTCTCGATAGGCTTTTAATTGAGTAAAACAGGACTAGGTTTTTTCATGTGACAATTTTTGTGTACATCATTAATTATTTTCATATTTCTTTAACTATGCAAAACTGCAGGCCACCCTACTAGTATAGGAAATCTGTTGTTTTCCATGGTTTTCTTTTAAAACATTGATGCTACAAAGCTTCAATAGGGCCCTAATTGTTTAAACAATAATTTTATAATAAGCTGTTCCTGTAGATCCGGCTATAATTCTGGATACTGCTCATGTCATTAAAAGCAATTCCCTCTTTGACCACCAGGTGGCAGAAGTAGTCTGTAATTTAACCTCTTGGACTGCAATGCTGTGGTGCTCTGAGTGTTGGTTGTTTGTAGCCTGTGGACTTCTTTTTCTTTTAAGATTTGATTTTGAATGTGTTCCATACATTTGCTCCAGATTTTAGGAAAGGGGGGGGGGGGGGGGCGGAGAGAGAGGGATTAGTTGTGCCTGCCAAAATCCATGACCTGATGCAATCATTTCTAAAACACTTATTTTCTTCCAGTTTAAGAGCTTTTTAGGGTTGTGGGATCTGTCCCATTGTGAACACAGTGACTGACTTGAGATTTCACCCTCCTTTTGTCATCGCCTCCTATAGACCTTTCTGATTGCATTTGGATATAGTCCCATAAACAGTTAATTTTTTAACACATTCTTAACCTTTTAAATGAATTATTTATCATGGGTGTGCATTTTGTTTAATTCAGCTTTCCTTTTAAAGCCACTTTTATTTTACAGACAGAGGCACACTTTAAAAATAAATTTACAGTACATGCATGACCAAAAGATGACAAATGTAGCTGGAATAAATACCAAACTGCACTTTGCAATCTTGTCAGCAATGAAAGATTAAAGCATTGACGTAAAACAAGGTCTGGTATGGCTCCCCTGCACGGTTTTACTCTTTGATCTGCAGTATGATGAAATGTTCATGGTTTCACGCTGAGTGATGTGTGTGTGTGTGTGTGTGTGTGTGTGTGTGTGTGTGTGTAGCGAGCAGGTTTAGATATGATGCATTAACACCTTGCAGAGAAGCCAAAACTCAATCAGTACAATTAAAATAAACTTAATAGGACTTGCTGAAAGAGTTAGCTTTGGCCATTGGGGAGAGAAGACAACTCCTGACCGTGCCGAATGGCTCAACCGCACTGTGACTACAGCTAAGTATGAACCCAGTATAGCACATGCAGCCCCCAGCTTCTTGTGAAAACACTGGAGCACATTGTAAAAGTGCAGTTGGGCAGCCGAACTCCCTCTTAATAAGAGCCACACAATTGTCTCTTTTAAAAATATATATTATTTTGTTGAATTCCAGTTTATACAAAATGTAGTTTTTTCTTCTGTCTAACACAGCTGAATAGATTTCTAACAGTATAGTAAAACATAACTTTTTTCCAACTTACTCACTGTATTCTATTAGCAGGCTTGGATTTTGTTGACCCTTGTTTTTGCATTATACTGCACTTTTACAAAAATGAAAAACAGATAAGCCAGACTCGCCTTTATGTGTTCTAACTATAAGAATAGTGGATACTCATTCATGCATTTTATTTTAAAAGCAGTAGTTGAGCTGCAACACTCCTGCATGTCATGTCTCTGATTACCCACAAGAGGGCAGCACTGGCTTTCTTTAACTTGCCCTTCAGTCTGGAGGGAAGTTTACATTCCACGTTGCTTTTCAGCCCACAAAGCTGTATAAACTCTAGGCCGTGCATTTTACTTAGCATTAAGCTTTTTTTTTGCGCGCTCCTTTGCTTTACATGAATTTACGAACACAAAACATTCATTCAGTAGAGTGGTGTCGCAGCAGTGTTTGGATTGTATTTTGTTTTGCTACACTAGTGTGGCAGTAAACTCGGTCTGTTGTACAGGTAACTTATAATGAAGGGCCCTTTTACACTGGGTATGTTAGTGAAGGTACTGAGTGGTACATTTACCAAAATGGTCATCTCCCTGAAAGTGTACCGAGAGCATTTCCCTTTCACATTAGGAATCAACATTGTGATCTTCGTAAAGTTCGTGTTGGCGAGAAAGAAATCTACAGTACCCTGGAGAATATACTGTTTGAGTTTGATGCTGTATTTATTTTTTAAACGTTTTTTGGTATTGTTAAACATATAAATATATGATTTGTAAAATGTTTACCAGTAAACAAGCCACTGTCTTCAAAACAGTATCATCCTCTCAACTGTTCCAACACAAAATGTAGTATTAAGCACATGTGACTTGCTGTCAAATCAAAATCGACACGCTACAGTACATACCTGCTTCAGAGTTTTATTACTGTGGAGCCGTGTAGCTACAGTGCTGTACCGTCAATGCTTTACAGTTTCAGACAGTTTTTCATGTTGGCAATTGAGTAAGTATTGTACCTTCAGCACATTCTCATGTACTGTCATTAATAATCTACAGTACGTGGTTACCAGAATATTCCTGATATTGTTGATGCCATCATATTTTATTGTGGTCTTATATTCACTGTCCGTAATGAAAAAGAGCAGTCGTATTCAATTACACTTCATGATATTGATGTTGTGTTTGTGCTAATTCAGCCCCTGAGCTTCTTGAGACGAAAAGCAATAACTAAAGCTGGATAAACATATGCAGCAAATAAAGAAACATTGGGTCTCTTTGTGTTTAACACCACTACCCCAGGTGGGTAATAACAGCTTCCAGTTGATTTAAAAGGGAAATATTGACCCTTTTTAGTTTGGTACGTTTGCAACCGCTTGAGTGCATTTGGTTTGCACCCTGTAGCAAAATGAAGCGAATTGTACGGAGTACGCAAGAGCAATGCTTGGAGCTTTCACACTGAATGGAAAACGGTTGAATTTTAGGGGGGAGGGTTGGCGTGCTCCGTGGGAAAGGGCTGGTAGGCTCCCAAGAAAACCAGGAATGGCTTAAGCTGCTAAGCAGTGGGTCTTAAATTATTCCCAGCTAATGAACTTACAAATTCATGGCAGTAGTGATCTGTTAAGTGTGATGCTTTGGAAACGCAGAACTACTTTTTAAGATAAACCCGAGTAACAGGCTAACACACAATGTGCTACAACACCACTGCAGTAATCTAAGGCTTTCAGGAAAGGTATTGCACTCCATGTATCGGGATTTGTTTATTGTTTATGCTCGTTTCAACCTTGCACTTTTTAAAATAAGTATGCTTATCTTGTAGTATTCATGAATAAGTTAAAGCAAGTGCATTATATGTAATTTTATAAACACTGCTTGCTGTGTAGCTGTCCTCAAATATTCTCTACCTTTTTTTTCTTTCTCTTTTGAAAGTAGAACTCGCGTATGGTAATTGTATTCCTGTTTTAACAGCCCACTTGTGCAGAATAACTCCCATGCCTCTTTAATTAAAAGACCAATAAAGACCAATAAAGCAGCTGCCAGCTTTTGGGGCCTCAGATGTGCTCCAGTGACGTACATTCAGGGACGAAGCACCGTTAATACTGTTGTCTTTGGAACAGTGTTAAACAGGCTCCCTTTACTCCCTGCTGCACATCCTTGCATTTTTCAGCCTGTAGCATATTAAAAGTGGTTGGAGGACAAACATTAAGTCAACAAAAAAGTTTATACAGCTCTTGAGAGGGAGGGGGAGGGGGGTGCAGTAATCCTTAATGCAGTCTTAACACTTCTGCTTTACAAGCCATCTGAAATGTTTTTCTTCCTGTGGTGGATCATGTTGTATGTTACAAAAGCAAGACTAATGTGTCAGTAGATGTTTTGATAAGGTAAAGAAGCCTGGTTTGTAGCATTTGCAGTTTGCACAATAAGCCAAACAAAAGAAAAGTGAGAGCGATTATGCAAAGAATCCAAGAAAGCGTACAGTACTCCATCGAAGAGATTAGGTCTGAACTCTCCACTTCTGCACAGCCCCAAGAGGTTTATGTACAGAATCATTATATGGTTAATTCTAACTTGTAAATAGTTTGGGGTATTGCAGTTGTTGTCTTAGAGGGGCACTTTACAATCAGAGTTGCATTTCAACAGAAATTGCTTTGTCTGTTCAATAGGTTTTTGTTTAATTTATCAACCTGTCAGCCTTCTCCAGAATGTTAGTGTGTTCTAAAGATTTACGTATTTTTTTTTGTTTTTAAATTAATTGCAAAACATATTGTTGTTTCCAATGTCTCCTAAAATAAGTCCCACAATTCAGATGTGCTGGTATAAATTGAGGCTATGTGATGAATCTAAGTGGGAACTGCAAACAAACGATGTGTGAGAGGATCGATAATAGCCCATACACCAAGGGGTGACAGCCTGAGCCAGCTGTGGCTTCTCTAATTGCTGGACCATCAGGTTTTCTGTTCATCCTACTGGAAAACCCAACACCCTTTTTATAGCATACATGACTGCCAGTCTTGGAAGCAGTGCATGTCTTTGTTGGGTGTTCATGTTGATGCTCGGGTCCGGTTGAGGGAGATACATCCTCCTCTGTGTTTCAGCGGCTGCTTGTGAATGTGCTCATGATTCACGCTTCAGCTGAACCAAAGCATCATTCCAAGTTACTGGAACAGTTGTGGTCTCCGCAGAGGGGACTTTTGTTTCTCTTCCATCAAATTTCACGAATGCAGAGTCAATCCTCCAGTGAGTCAAAGTATTATTTATATAAACCATGTGCGTAACAAATGTGCTCATCAACTGCTGAATTTTTTTTTTTTTCCAAACCTTATAAATAGATATCCCATTTAAAAAAAAAAAAAAAAAAAAAAAAAAAAAAGTTTCTACTGCATTGTATATTGAAGCTAGCGAAGCATGGTCGCTTCTGTTGCTCGTTAACCCATCATCTGCTCACAGGTATTTAAGCACCAATGCTTTCAGCTGAATGTTCTGCAGGTAGCAATGGGATGTTCTTGCAAAGTGCCCCCATCTCCCAGTGATGATGGTGATTCATGTATAGATAAAGGGAGATTGAGAGGACAGTGATGATGGTGATTAGAGTATAGATAAAGGGAGATTGAGAGGACAGTGATGATGGTGATTCATGTATAGATAAAGGGCGATTGAGAGGACCGTGATGATGGTGATTCATGTATAGATAAAGGGCGATTGAGAGAACAGTGATGATGGTGATTCATGTATAGATAAAGGGCGATTGAGAGGACAGTGATGATGGTGATTCATGTATAGATAAAGGGAGATTGAGAGGACAGTGATGATGGTGATTAGAGTATAGATAAAGGGAGATTGAGAGGACAGTGATGATGGTGATTCATGTATAGATAAAGGGCGATTGAGAGGACCGTGATGATGGTGATTCATGTATAGATAAAGGGCGATTGAGAGAACAGTGATGATGGTGATTCATGTATAGATAAAGGGCGATTGAGAGGACAGTGATGATGGTGATTCATGTATAGATAAAGGGGGATTGAGAGGACAGTGATGATGGTGATTCATGTATAGATAAAGGGCGATTGAGAGGACAGTGATGATGGTGATTCATGTATAGATAAAGGGGGATTGAGAGGACAGTGATGATGGTGATTCATGTATAGATAAAGGGCGATTGAGAGGACAGTGATGATGGTGATTCATGTATAGATAAAGGGGGATTGAGAGGACAGTGATGATGGTGATTCATGTATAGATAAAGGGGGATTGAGAGGCCAGTGATGGTGATTCATGTATAGATAAAGGGCGATTGAGAGGACAGTGATGATGGTGATTCATGTATAGATAAAGGGGGATTGAGAGGACAGTGATGATGGTGATTCATGTATAGATAAAGGGGGATTGAGAGGACAGTGATGATGGTGATTCGAGTATAGATAAAGGGGGATTGAGAGGACAGTGATGATGGTGATTCGAGTATAGATAAAGGGAGATTGAGAGGACAGTGATGATGGTGATTCGAGTATAGATAAAGGGAGATTGAGAGGACAGTGATGATGGTGATTCGAGTATAGATAAAGGGCGATTGAGAGGACAGTGATGATGGTGATTCATGTATAGATAAAGGGGGATTGAGAGGACAGTGATGATGGTGATTCATGTATAGATAAAGGGGGATTGAGAGGACAGTGATGATGGTGATTCATGTATAGATAAAGGGCGATTGAGAGGACAGTGATGATGGTGATTCATGTATAGATAAAGGGCGATTGAGAGGACAGTGATGATGGTGATTCATGTATATAGGAGCAGCAGAACCAAGAACTGCTCCAAATGAATGCAGGCACCCTACACTAGGAAGGGGACTGTAAAAACAATACAAATAAACTTACGCTTGACGCTTCGTGCTCTTTAACTATTCAGAATACTGTTTGCTTTGCGATATAAAAAGCAACTTCGTAGAAGGGTTGAGGTTAGTACGTGTTGAACGTTGCAGTGGAATTAAATTCCTTGGCGTTTGGTTACAGCAATCCTCTTGATTTTTATAGAGCGGCTTTCAAAACTTGATCCTCTTCTCCCCGTGGGAGTTGAGTACATTACTTTACTTAGTAATGTAGCTAAAGATTGATATACTTTTGTTCATTGGTGACATTGAGGCTTGGAAGCCAGTTATACCCCCTGTTTTATTCTGCTGTTTCAAATAATCCTAGCCCTCTTCTTCAGTCATACATATACATGCAGGGTTTAGCTTATCCTTTATTGTAAAATGTAAAGACACAATTATAGGTTGGGTTCAAAACAAGTGATTTTTACAGCAAGACTATGGGTGGTGATTGCCCTGGTATCTCTGAAGAGAATCTTCTGCTCTTTAAAACCATGCTAAATGTTTTAATGAGTGAGACATCTCACAAGTAGAATGGTCCCCAAAATGTTCTCCTTTTTCTAGGAAAGCAGTACAGCTGGGAATGGGGAGTTTGTTGCTGGGTAACTTCTCGGACTAATATAGAATAGAAAAATATATAGAATAGAAAATATATATAATGTGTGTCACTTTTCTCATGCTTTATAGCTGGGATAGCAAGACTAAAACTAAGGCTATATTTTGGATTGTAAAAAAAACAGTATTTACATTACTAAATGCGATATCTTAACCATCCGACTTGCTTTTCTTCACTATCTCTCCTCCTTTGTACCGTGCACTGACTCTCCTTTATAGATACAAAAATGTAACCTTGAAGTGCTAGAAAAAAAAAAAAAGAAATTAAATTAATACCACAAAACAAACAAATTGGTCTGTTAACGCTTAAGTGATTGGCTTTCTGAAAAAAAAAAGCGACAGTCAATGGGAGTGGATTACCAAGCAACAACGTGTACAACTAAGCAAGGTTTTTTGAGTTATTTAAAGTCAGAAAAATGAACTGAAACATATCTAAGTTATTTAAAGTCTTTATAATAAATAAAAAAAAAAGCATTTACTGAAACAAACAAATTGTTTGTAGGGTCTTTTCTGGAAGGTTATACATCAAAATGTTAAATCTTTAGAAACTATACAGCTGTATCCTTTTTTATAAAATGTTTATAAGTGTTTTATAAAAGCAAAAAGGCACTTGAGGGCGTGGCTTGTGCTGGATAGTGTCACTTCTTGTTTGGTTGCAGGGACTCTGCTGCTTCTCCTGCCTTAAACCGCACCTTGTGCCTTATTGCTTAATTATGATAACTGAGGCTGTCCCGAGGATAATGAAACTAGGGGTGGGCAACGATATGGAAGTTGTATATCGATATCGTGCACGTATTTAGATATCGATAATATCAAAGTCTTCCAAAACACAGAAAATTGTTATAACACATGTTCAATATGAAACATGTAGCTATAACAGACATTTACATAAAGCAATAACTTAATTTAACTTTATCCTAATATCCATGGAGAAAAGCCAGGTCTTATTATATTGTTTTACTATTCCATTCCATCATCAGCTACCTAAAAACCGAAATATTTATATACAGTACTTCACTGCACAGACTAGCCAATCCGGAAGTAATTGAATCTTTCTAATGCACAACACATCTAAAAGTATTAAGTAGCCTACGGTGTCATGCTGAAAGGTGCATTTTGTGATGTGTTTTGATGTTTTAAAAGTACATCTCATTTATAATACCTAAAGTTCACATTTTTAAAATACATTACTAATGATGTAAGTAATCACATGGAAAAAATGCAATGAACCACTGACGGATGCGCATATCTCAAAATAATCTCAACCGTGCTTAATACAGCATGCAAATAGCGTTTGGTACCTTGTGAGCACGTTCTGAATGGAAGCAAAAAATACATACATACATACAGTACATGCAGTGCTTTGCAGAAGTATTCACCCCCCTGCAAAGTTTTCACATATTGTTGGCACCTGAGCGTACTCCACGACACTTTCAAATTAGACTTTACATGTAGCATCTACACAAACTACTCCACATTGATAAAGTTAAAAAATGCATATAGAATATAAATAAGTAAGATTTATACAGAAAAACTGATTAATCTCGGTTGCATAACCCCTTTGCTACTGCAGCCCTAAATCAGCTCGGATGCAAATCATTTGTTTGAAAGGTCACAAAATTAGTGAAATAGTTTCAGCCTGTGTGTACTCAAAGTGGTTTAACTTGTAGATAATTTCCCTCAGGTATATAAAGACTTTCAATCTGCAACTCACATAGTGATCCAACAAAGCAACCATGAAGACCAAGGAGCTTTTGAAACAAGTCTGGGATAAAGTGGTAGAGAGGCACAGAGCAGGAGATGGGTACAAGAAAATTTCAAAGGCGCAGATTATCCCTCTCAGCACAGTGAAGTCCATCATTAAGTGGAAGATGCATCATACCATCCAGACACTACCCAGATCAGGTCGCCCTCCCAAACTGAGCAGCCGGGCAAGCAGGAAACTTGTTCGGGATGTCACTATGAAGCCAACAATGACCTTGACAGATCTGCCAAGTTCTGTGTCTGAGATGGGAGTCAGTGTTCACACATCAACAATAAGCCGGTTCCTACGGAAAGCTGGCCTGTATGGATGGGTGGCAAGAAAGAATTACTTAAAAAGCCTCATCTTAAAGCACGTATGGAGTTTGCGAAAAAGCATGTAGGTGATACTGCAGACATGTGGAAAAAGGTTGTGGTCAGACGAGACAAAAATTGAACTTTTCGGTCTAAATTCCAAGCGTTACGTCTGGCGCAAGCCCAACACTTCACATCACCCAGTCAGCACCATCCCAACTGTCAAGCATGGTGATGGCAGCATCATGTTATGGGCATGCTTCTCTTCAGCAGGGACTGGGAAGCTTGTCAGTTTAGAGGGGAGAGGGGAGAGTGGATGGTGCAAAGTACAGGCGAATCCTTGATGAACACCTGTTTGAGTCAGCCAAGACTCTGAAACTAGGGAGGAAATTCACATTTCAGCAGGACAATGACCCAAAGCACAAAGCCAAAGCCACACTGGAGTGGTTGAACAAGAAGAGAATTCATGTTCTTGAGTGGCCCAGTCAAAATCCTGACTTGAATCCAATCAAAAATTTATGGCGAGACTTGAAGATTGCAGTCCATCGACGAACCCCAACAAACTCATCAGAACTGGAGCAATTTTCCTGTGAAGAATGGGCAAAAATTTCACCATCCTACTGTGCAAAGCTAGTAGAGACCTATCCAAAAGGACTCGGCAGTTATTATTTATTTCTTAGCAGATGCCCTTATCCAGGGCGACTTACAATTGTTACAAGATATCAAATTATTTTTTACATACAATTACATCATTTTTTTACACGTTATTTTTACATACAATTACCCATTTATACAGTTGGGTTTTTACTGGAGCAATCTAGGTAAAATACCTTGCTCAAGGGTACAGCAGCAGTGTCCCCCACCTGGGATTGAACCCACGACCCTCCGGTCAAGAGTCCAGAGCCTAATTGCTGCCCCTAATTGCTGCAAAAGGTGCTTCTACCAAGTACTGACTTAAGGGGCTGAATACTTATGCAACCAGTACATTTCTTGATTGTACTGCGTTTGTCTTTTTAGCAGTATCAGCAATAAAAAGTATGGCTCTGCGAGCGTACAGTAATTTTTTTTAATCCTACGATATCCCGAGATGGAAATTATCGATATCGAACGATATTGATATCATATCAAATTATCAATAGTGGTGCCCACCCCTAAATGAAACACTTTAGTTGAGATTGAATTGGGCTCTAGATTCCCAATATGGACCATTTTGCTTTACACAAGTTCTATTAATGCTGGAAATTGAAGGGATGAATCTGTCTTTCTCCCGATCAATATCTGGAATGTTTTGTTCGTCATCTTGTGAATGTGTTGATTGATACTGTTTTAGTTGGAGGTGCCAAATTGACATTAGATCGTGGTGTTTGGAAACCGTTAAAGATACTGACAGTTCAAGTATTTGGAACGCCAGGTAATGGTCTCAAATGTGTGTTGGTGTTTTTTTTTCGGATGGCATGCTTCTTTAAATTAAGAAGTGCATTAATTGTGTTAACCAGCTTTACCAGGTACTGTAATGTAATGGTCGGCTGCTCCGAGACCTGGTTTAGGTTTAAGTGGTTCAGTTAAACAAAAGAACGTGATTGGAACAAAGACCTGGCCCAGAATTGTTAAGTTTATGGCTCTCATAATTGTGATTTCATTCAAGCTCTGGTCTGGTGTGGAGGTTGCCTTTCCCTGTTGTAAACGGTGTATGACATCTCTTTTTGTTTCCTTCCTTTTTTTCTTTTCTTTTAGGTAATAGCAAGAAGAAAGGAAGACTCTGGAAAGGTGAAAATCCTGCTCCACTGGACACCCGAGGACATGTATGTATTGCTGACATCCTGTTGGTACGGGGGGCAGGGAATTGACCTTATCACGTTCAAAATGTCACTGGTGTTTACCGCTCCTCATGCGCAAGACTCCTGTGACTCCGCGGGCATTCTAGAGTCAGCTCTGTGAGCTTGGGAATCATGCACAGATCATACGGAACGAATGAGCCCTCTTTTTTTGAACCACTGTATGAAATTTGCACAGCAGTGGAGGGGTGCACACACGCACACATCTGAGACACAAGTGCTGTCTGTGTAGGAAGTAACAATGATTGAGGCAGCATGCAGCCTGCTTAATGAAACTGAAGCAACTTGGCATCTTGATGTCGGAAAGCAAAACTTGATGGACATAAGCAAACCGCGTAAAGTAGTTCAAATATTCCAGCAATGCAAGAATGTTTTTCTTCCACAGTTAATGAGGCGCTGTTACGCAGTTGTGTGTGCTTTGTTTTCAAGCCTACGGTTCTGTGCACTGCAGGAGAAGCAGCAGTAGAGTACATGTAGGAAACATCTAGACAGTAATAGATCAGGATCGTAGAATAGGCTTCAAGAAAAGGTGGAGTTGATGCTCGATTTGTAGATCAGCTTCGTCTGCCCTTGGCCTGTTTCTGTTGGTGGCAAACAGAAAGAACAAAAAACAATAATGTTGAAAAACTTGCTGAAACTACAAATGTAAATGCCTCAGCATGCAGAATGCAGCTGGCCACGGTGCAACCTCATTGTCTAGGGTATCCGGTTTGCAGTGTGTCTTGAACTGCCTGATTCACTCAGGAAATAAACGCATGGGCATTATTATTTGTTCTGTTCTACAGTATGTGCAATTGGTGTAAAGCCTCGTATTTTACTTTTTCAACAAAGCTATTGGCAGATGTGAACTCCTCTGCACATATCTAAATTATTGATGGTACTGGACATTGATAAGTAGTGAGAACCCTTTTTAAACACTTCTGCCTCTGTTTAAAATGTTCAATTAATAACGCATGATAGGAATAGTTAGATTTCCTCATTTTTTAACACACAGAAATGGATTGCTTTGCTTGAATGGTCTCTAATGGTTTTCTGGAGGTGTGTTTGTTTAAATATATGCTGCTAAACCAGTGTGGATGGCAGTGTTTTCTTAAGTGCTCGTTTTAGGAGAAATAAACAGAAAGGAGATTGTTAGTTTGTTTCTTTTTTTTTTTTTTTTTTTCAAAGCGTGCTCGCCATGTGCTTGGCATGAAGTGTCATTACTGAAAATGAAAAGATGCGCTTGCCTGCTTGTCTGCCTGCCTGCCATTCTGCTTAACGTTCTGTTTGTGGCATTTGTGAAATATTCCCACCACACCAGCATTCCGACTTGAATACTGTTCATGAACGTACATGTTCATGTAATGCAGGGTTTAACACATTTTCAGCAGTACTAATAAAAAAAACTCAGATGGCCGTTCCGACGAGACGTCGTCTTAAGAGATGTTGCATACTGAGATCCTGGAACTTGGCTGTGGCTCTATAATCTTAATGTATTGCTGATAGTAGAAGGCACAATATATAGTGTGGGTGTGTTGGGAGACGTTAAAGTAAACGGTGTGGGTTTTAGTTGTGTTGCGTAATAAATTGTGTAAATCTAAATTATATTTTTATTAACAAACATTTGCTTGAAATAACAACAAATGGAGTCCATTGCTAGTAAAATAATTGTGGGATTCCCTTTCAGATATTCTTATAATTGAAGGAATTCGAATTTTATATTTTGGAGACATAAACTAATTCTTGTGATTTGTTCAGCAGCTTTCATTTGAAGCCCATTTAACTGACTAACAGTGACTTCAGTTTAATTCAGTTGTTGCCACTGTGAGAAACTCATTTTAACAGAACACTGCTGATTGCAATTTCGATCAGTGATGTGCTGGAATTGATTTTGAAAAGGAACTGGCATTGACCCCAACCCTGGTATGGTAGATTATTATTGGAAAAAAGTCACAGTCAGAAATACACCATGATCTAAAATGATAGGTTCCCACTTAACCCAGTCTGAATAAACAAGTTTGTTTTTGTTTTTATTATAGCCTTGTGTATAATAGCTCTATCTGACTATTAATATTCAGAATGGTTCTCCAGGGAGTCTCTTATTTTCAAGGAGGTAATCAGTGCAGTGTCTGAAGGAATGTGTGTCACATTGGTAGTAATGTGGAAAAAAAAAAAAAAAAGTTCCTTTCTCTTGGGAGGTGATTTGGAATAAAACTTTCTGGGTCATTAAAACCCAAAGTCAACTCTGTCTCCCTTGTGGCGGTAATCGTAGAATGTTCTGATGATCGGGAGAAAGCACTGAATCAGTGTGAAAGAAAAAAATAATCAGTAAAACAAGACGACTCTATTAAACATGTTCATCAGGGCTCCTCTGTGTTTGATAACCCAGTGCTATATACTGTACGTACAGCCAGGTACAATCCTTATTTATTAACCTTCCTGCAGCAGTCTGGTAAGTTACCAGCTACTAAAAGAATACTCGGTAACACAGGAACATATTAGAGGCGGAAGAAATGCAACAACCAATACTTTGATGCTTGATGCGTGGTATTGAATTTGAAACTTAATGCTGAACGGCCACGAATGGGAACAAAAAAAACACTTTCATTTAGATTGCTGAAGCTTAGTAAACAGGACCCATATTTCAGTTCATCAATTGCAGTGCATGATGTAATTGTTTTGTTATTATGTTTAAACTAAGAAGACTGCCTTAGTACAGCTCCTGTGGTTCTTTTGACCCTGATGCAGGATAAAAGGCATGTTTCATAACTGTCTATAATATTTAAAGCCCTCCCGCTATGTATGTGGCGGCTCCAAATCTTTTCTAGTTATGAGGAAAAACATGAGTGAACGTCTGAGCCCACACTGCTCAAGACAAACCAAAACACTGCACACACGTACAATGTGACTGGTTCAAGCAGTAAGAGAGCAGCACTTGGGACTGTTTTGCCAAGCTGATTTACTGCAACCTGTTATTCCCGATAGCTGGCTTGCAGACATAAGCACCCTGCATGAAACAACCAGTCCTTGATGTTCTAAACTTCAGATGCATAATAAATGACAGCAATTACTGAACGCATTGATAACCTTGTGTGGAAACACAAATACACTGTAGTGTACAATAAACACATTATTGTATAGCCACGTGGGGTTGCACGGAGTTGACAAAGTCAACCCTAGACAATACTTTAAATGCAGCACAGAAACAAGAACCAGAGGGTAGGTGACACTTCTTTACACAGAGTGGTCAGGGTGTGGAATAGGTTACCTAGCCATGTGGTTGATGCTGAATCATTGTGATCCTTTAAGATTTTGGAGATCAACAAATGTATTTATCGGTGGTTTGGCGGCGAGACACATTTTGACTCTTGTGTTTGTTTTTTTTCTCACTTTGCTCCTCATTGGAAGCTGCCCCGGAGGCTGTTCCCTGCCAGATCCTCCTTTTGATCTGCAGCCAACCACACAGCTGGTGATGAAGGACCTCAGATAATTTACTGGTTCTCTCCTTTGCCAGCCACTCATGACCTACTCCCAGGTCACTGAGTGCAGTCCAGATAATAAAACCCATGGCTGCAATAGCACACCAGCCTGGCTACCTGAACTGGGACTTCAGTCCTCATAAGCAAGGTTAACTCGGGCCAGTATTTGGATGGAAGTCTTCAATGCAAGAATCTAGTGCTGCAGAAATTGGATTTGGTGGATTAGAGAAGGGGGGACTATCCCCACATGGCAGAATTGTTGTTTTCTGTGTGATCATGACCTCAGTTTTGCAAAAGGCTTGATTGAAAAAGTTAGACGCAAATGGGTGATTTATGCATTTGTTTTCAATTCCAAACCACAAATGGAGATGAAGAGGTTTCTGACATGGGTTAAATTGATTACTTTCATCTTGTAGGTTTACGGAATGACCTGAACAGTATTCATGCTTGTTCTGACGTAGAAGATCATTGTTACAAGACTACGTGTGTTTTTAATTAATATGACTGTTTTGTTGCACCATTGAATAGCATTGTTAAACTTGTCTCCATAAACAAGCATGTAGCGTCCGCTCTCCTTTTCTTCGATGCAGCTGCAAATCTTTGTGGCACATCAGATATTCAAATTGATGACTAGGGGTAATTGAGCTGTTTATGCACATGTCCTGTATAATTAGGATGGAAGAAAATAGAGAGGGGAGAAAAAAGAAGAAAATGCCGCACAGTTGAATATATGTGACCTAAATTGGTATTAAATCAGTTCTAAAGAGGGTTGTTTTTCAAAGCATGTTCATCTTAAAAGGTGTGAGTGAAAATGAAAGCTACTGTACCTTCCATTCTGAACATTGGCATACCATAAAGAAATACATTTAGTGAGTTTGTAAACCATTTTAATGGTGCTCCAGTGGGAACAAACCTAAAGCCAATTGGCATATTACCTATACAGAATACAATGGATCAGTAGACAATAAAATGTTTTTGATTAAGCAACAAACATTAAAGCAGATTACTTCCCCACCCCCCGTTTTGCAAAAATAACAAATAAGTTTTATAGTTTGCTATATATCGGTGTCATTTAGCTGGCAGAATGAGCACTGTATATTATTTTTAAAAGAAGAAAAAAAAAAAACGCAGTAGTAAAAGCTTCAGAGCTGAAGATGATACAACTGGCACTGCAACATTTTTAGTGGTGTAAATTCAGCAGGAAGTCATTGGATGAATTTATACCTACATAAATAAAGAGAATGCATGCAAACCAATGGAGGACTGTTAGCAGTTCTCTTTGATCAGTTTGATCATTTTAACTTTGAATCCCTGAATGAATAGCATTTGGATTGCCAGTTTGTTCTACTTCATTTAGCACCAGTGATCGGCAATGGAAGTGACAGCCATCCACAAGCCATGCTTTCAGACTGGAAGCTGTGCACGTCGCCACGCTCTCCGGGTTAGCAAGCTGATTTTCCACATGTGTCCAGGTTGCTCACTGGAGCTTCATGTACAGAAGAACATTAGGTTACCATTTGTAGATCAATCAAGATAGCATTAGGAATTTAGATAACATAAAAACGCATCTGTGGCTTCCAGTGTCTGTTATAAAAAAATCAAGTTTAAAAAAAGTGCAACATTGAGGTCATGAGCATCTACACAGAAAATGAAATGTTAATTCTGCATAATGAAATGTTAGTTTGTATTTATTTTTTTTTGGGGTGGGGGGTCAGTATGATGTGGCCACATTCTTATCACAGTGGGAAGGTTGTAGTCATAAAACATGACAGCCAGAAATATCTGGTTGGTCTAAATCCCTTCCTGTCCCACGCTCTGCAGTTTATAATGAATTTATTTTTATATATATATATATATATATATAATTTACAGTGCGCTGTGTATTTATATTGATTATGTTGGGAGGCCTGAATTTGTTTTCTCTGACGATATGATATCCAGGTTACAGCACAATGGGCCAAATTCACTAGTTCTGTTCAGCCAGCACAAACTCTGGATACAGATTGCATCTACACTGTTGTTAAACATGTGGAAACAATTAGAAGCCGAAAACCTCAGATGTTGGATTGAGGACTTTCTGTTGTAAATACCCTTTGTTCTGTATTTCAAATTAATATATGACCTTAAATCGATATGCAGCTGTTCTCGAATGCCAGTTTTATCATATCCAGCACTGAAGTATGAGAACCTTACTCACTGCTAATTCAACAAAAGAACACCCCCTCCTTGAAGACTAACTTTGGGGTTAAAAACTGATTTAGAGATGAACAAAAATGATGTTATTCTATAAACTTAAATCGAACTTTATTAAAAAAAAAAAAACCAAAAAAAACTCTTCAAAACTCGCTCTGTAAAACATTTACTGTAGAACCCAAACCACATATGTTTTGTATTTAGGCTATGTGAAGTAATGGTCTTCATTAACAATGGGAATATAAAACAAGGACATGTCATTAGCTTAAGTTGGCTGAGAACATGCAACCAGCAAACTTGTTTACTGGCCCCCCCCAGGTGTATTTGTACAAAGGACGGTTGAAATAGGCGTGTTGCAAAATACTCTGGAATCATTTTACATTTTCATTAACTATAAGAAAGATGTATTCAATGTTTCTATTCAAACTAACAGGGAAGATTTACAATATTGCACACATTTGCACAGATCTATATAATTGAATTGTAAATGATTAAACCACACACATCAGCACACCAGGTTTCTCCTTCCCATGCAAATCATTTGTGCAGATTGGGTAGGTATTGTTGTCTGGCTGTGAGATGATTCATTGACCAAGCAGCTGCCCAGGTAGCAAAGCATGTCTGTGAAGAATATGCCTCATAGTCCGCTTTGCATGTATGGAGCACTGGCAGGTGAAAGGGTGCTTCAACAATCCGTCATTCTTGCAGTCAAGCATGATGAAGGGATGTTCAGTGTAAATAGTTTAGTGTGCACTATATTCTCGTGACGCTAAGATTGATATGACTTATCTTGGGTCGTTGGCCCTTGCACAGAATTGAATGCACCACTTACTAAATTATACCAAAAGCAATATACGGTAAGTTGATGGTAAAGTGATTCATTATTTAAAGTGGCATTTGTCGATATTTTAATAGAAAGTGTGAGTAATGTAAGGCAGCAGGTTCCCCTTCTCGGGTTTCATGTTTCAAGGGGCCGGAGACGCATGCAGATTACAGGGATTGGGTCAGCCACCCTGGATACACGCCTGGAGTCAGTCCTATATTGTACAGCATTTGGTTGTGAAGAATTCTGCCTGCTGGTTTCCTGAATGGAGGAATGTAATGAAACAGACTCCTCTAACCTTTCACTTGCCTTTCCTTTTACAGCTTGCCTGATGTGTGGGTAAATGAAAACGACCGGCCTCAGCTAAAGACAAAGGTTGTACACTTGTCAAAGCTACCACAAGACACTGCTGTGCTATTAGATCCTAATATTTACAGGTAGGACACTTTCCCATACAATTAAATGAAAACATGGTTTTGTTTTAGCATAGTGACTGAAAGGATCTGGGATTAGCAAACTAATTGGGTGGCCAATAACTGCGTTCATAGATAGCTAGGTTTGTTTTTATATATACTGAAAGCATTTATACCCTAACATGTCAAAACCATTCTCATAGCATCACTGCGCCTAGATGTCTTTTTGACCGATTTTACAAGAATAAAACAAATACAATAGTACATGGTGACTTCCTACAGGTATAGCTGCATTAATATTTTACTAAGTAAAGATAAAGGGGCTGGATTTCATGAGTCAGGTATTTTTTCCTAATGTAAACGCTGCTGTAAAATGCTGACGTTTGGAGCCTTCTGAGATATATTGATTCCAGGGCCTTGTGATTATCGCTACTAACTCTTACACAATCATTAAGATCTGGCCATCTGGTAGTTTAAGGCTCAAAGCAAATCTGTGCGCATGTCTATAAAATATTGTATAGGGAACAAAAGGAAAAGAGGACAAAAAACAGGATGGCATCTTAAAATAGGTTTTGAGAATATATGCCCCAAAGCTGAGTTTTACACAAATATTTAATGTAGTTTGTTTTATTTGTCATTGTTGCTGAAAACATTTATTTATTTATTTGAGTATTTTATTTATTTAATTGTTGAGGTTCAAATGACTTTTGCTTATATTTATCATGGTAACCTTGGTAGTGAAATCTCGATACTCATGTTTAGAATTGTTACTGTGTTTTTGAAGATTCTGAATGTGTGCTACAGTACCATATTTGTGTATTGTTCTATTCTGTTGAGGTGATGCTTGTCTTGAACAACCCTCTCCCACTAGATGACTCGGACTCTCTTACTCCATCACATTAGTTGGAGTGTAAACAAGAAATAGGAGTTCTATTGCACAGGAGACCAAATCATTTTTTACTATTTTTTTGTAACCTAATTTAATATTTTTTTACTCTCCCTTACAAACATTTTAATAATTCAGTACTGTATGAAGTAGACTCATACACTGTATAATTTGTATTTGTTGTTGGGTTTTTTTTAAACGGAACAGATTTCAGATTGTTACAGAGCATCAGAGAGGGATAGCCTCAGTGAGTCTGTGGACTTTCTCTTCTGCTGCTGCTCTGCTGCATTGTGAATGAAAGCCCCTTGTCAGAACACAGTACATAATGCCGCTGATATTGAACCAGAATTTTCTTTTTCCTCTGCAGTGCTTCCCATTGATTGATTGCCATCAGTTAGATGGTTTCCAGCCAGCGCCAGTAGGTCATTGCTAGAGTCAGCAGTCTAGCTATTCTGTGACGTCAATGGATGAAAGCTACTAGCAGGGCTAAGCAAACCGTTTCAATTAAGCCTTTTATCACCTGGAATCTTTTCTCATTAATCACTCTGCTGCAGGGCGCTGGCTTTTTGAACTTGGGAGAAAATAAAAAGTGACTTTGCCTCTAAACTAAACTTTTATTTTGGCATATTCAAAAAAAAAAAAAAAAAAAAAAAGTGTAAATAACTGTGTAGTATTTTCCTGAAATGGAAAGGTTTTTTATGTTTTCCTGCATAGTCATGTTTAAAAATATATATATGATTATTTTTATTTGTTTAAAAAAAAAAAATGAAGACCCACTAAGCACTACCTTGTTGTAAACATGAAAAAAAGCTATCCATGCAAAAAGGTGCTAGAAATTAAAAAAAACAAATACTTGAGATTGCCCACTGGTTACAAAGTGACCTCCTGCTATTAGAAAAGCACGGGAATGTTTCGGTTGCACAGACTGGCCAATGATCAGACTAAAATAATAATTCACTTTACACCTGGCTCCTAGCAAAGAGCTCACATGTATCAATGAATCAACGAGAAGCATGTTGTTCAGCTAACTGAAACAGAACTTTTCCCATTTGCTTGACTTACTAAGGAAGTACTTGGTTGCAAGGTGATGTTTTTGTTAAACTGGCAAAGTGTCTGTGTGCTGATGGTCTATATTCTTTATTACATAAGTTGGGGTTACATTAGATTCTGCTGTGGTTGATTCCAGACCTTTTTAAATGCAGAATGTTAAAGGAAATTCTAGGTTCCAAATGTGTAAAGTCTGTTTTGTACAGCCTCTGCAAATGTATGGTGTTGTAAAGAAATGAATGTGTATGGTCTTGTATAACAAGATCCACTTGTAGTTCACACACGAGGCTGCTGTGTTGTAGACGGTTTGCTAGTGCTATACTTACGTTTTGCTTGTCTTTTTTTAATTTATTTTAATTTTTTTGTATTTGTTCAACTCTTGTATTCTTGTTTGTGTGTCATGTATATTGTGACTGTGCAGTAGATTTCCAAGTCCCATTATTAATAATAATAATAATAATAATAATAATAATAATAATAATAATAATAAAAATAATAATAATAATGACCAACACAATTCCTATAAATACAAAAACATGCATACACGCAAGCAGATTATGTACATGTATAAAAGTTTTGTAATATGCTGGTTGGATTCTGGTCTGCAAGGACTGATGATATTTTGGATCAGAAATGTTATGAAAGGCTGCTCAAAACTCTATACTGACAACATGAAACGGTCAATTTTGTTTTCTTCTAAACTAGCCTGAATTCAGTGTGTTTAGCCAGCGCTGGTTCTAGCTTTACATCCAGCAGAGTTCCAGTTGAAAGGACTCTGTTCTGTAAGTGTGAATACATCCGCAGTGGCAGGGGTGCTTCTCTCTGTCTCTTCTGTAGCAGTGTTCGCTGTACGTCCTGTATTTGCACAAGCATATTCGGGTTCAAGAAAACCGACATACCAAACATATCAAGCCTCTCCTGCTGTCTGCCATCCAACCCAATGAGTATATTTGTCTCCATCCTAACCTTGTCCTTTTACAGAGAGTGTTTGTTGTTTCTCCGCAGAACATTGCCACAGAAGAGGCTGAAGCGGAGGTAAGCTACTGCGCTCTGCAAGCGCAACGCTCCCCAACATTAACTGAAATTGAGATAAAAACAATTTTGCACATTTTAAAGTCGCTTTCAATCCCCATATCTTAGATGTAATATTTATTCTTTACTGGAAGTGTAAGATAAATCTTTTTCTGACTACATCCGATAGATATGAAACTGAGCCTTGAAGGTGACTCAGCAGAGTTTCTGACTGAAAAACATTTGTTCTTTTTCGTACACCGGGTTTGTACTGTACCAATGTACATAGATTATATATGTATAATTAAATGTCCTTGCAGTGAAAAAAAGAATTTACTTTAAAAAGCATATCATGCGCCATAAAATAGAAATCTTAGGAAATTTGAGATTTTGCAAGCAAATTGAAAACACTTCACAACATTTCTGATTCCTAGTCAACCTACATGTCCCTGCTGAGGTCAGTAAGAAGAGTGAATTGCAGGTACTGAAAATAAGACGAGTGTCTTTGTGCATTTGCAAACAGTATTCAGAACAGGAGGAAGCTGTATTGTTGTTGTGTGCTTGTCTGGATCAGGAGATGAATGTAATAAACTGTGGGGGGAAGAGATGTAAAAGACTTACTGTATTCAGACCCCTATTGCGCCTAAAGTATGCAGCACATTTCTGTATATGGTGTCGCTTATGTAAATGTAATTGTATGTTCCAACTTGCAGCATGTTGTGTGATGTGCAGGACTTTTATTTTTTTGTGCTTTTGTAGATTTTTTTTTTTTAGTTTTTCGGTGGGGGGGGGGGTAAGTTTACCATGTAACATGTTAGTCTAATCGAAGGCAAAACATGTTGCATATAGAAATAGTGCTTGTAAATACTTTTGCAGATTTTGTAATATATTTTTATACCATGTGTTTTTTTTTGTGTACTAGAAGCATGACATTTGCAATGTACATAATAATGTAGGGAAAATGTTGAAGGATAATGTAATTCAATAGTTTGACAGAATAACTTTTTGAAAACAGAAGCACCTTTCTTGCTAACAATACAATATGTAATTGACCGAGATTTAGTGGATTGTGTGATACTGCTGCTCCTGCTTGGATCTGAGTGCTGCGCTGGATTTAGTCTGCCTACAGCATGTGAAAGTCTGCAAATCTGTAATGCATTGCTTAGTTTGTAACAAAAGAAGGTCAAATCAGTTTTATTCTTGAGCACTTGATCATTCTCAGCCTCTTAATTCTGTACCTAGAAAAAAAAAAATCGCTATACCTTTGGTTGTCAGCTATGTTTTTGTAATAAAACATTGAAATGGAGAAAGCTGTGTGCATTTGATTATCCTTTTTGTCAACGTCGCTGGGAAAAACTTGTGTAAACCTGAAACAGTTACATCTCCCTTGATGTTTGTCTGATTTGACTGCCAAATTTACAAACAGATTCCTGTTTGGGGAATAAATCTCCTTGAGAATTAAGCAAACCTCTGGAAGCTTTATCTGTCATTGCCAGCTCAATAAACCTCTACATAATTGAAGTGATAATGTGATAACTGTATATTCTATTGAAGCAGGCTTTGGAATGTAAAGCTATGCAAAGTTTCAGGCAAGAAACTAGAAGTGCACCTGCAAAGATGATCATGTGATTGGCAGGTTCAAAAATGTGATTGGCAACCTTTTCCAAAATTCGAGCACAAATTGGACTAGGCATTGAACTCAGGCCAGCCTTCAGTCAGTGGCAGCTACCAGTATAATTGAAGCCTGGTGACCTTAACCCTGCTTCTCTCTGCAGCCTGTGCCTTGCCTCTCAGTTTACCCCCTGCTCCTCAACCACCACTTCATTTTTTCTGGTGTATACAATTGTTTGATATCCAGATCTAGTCTGTTGTAACAGAAGCCAGCAATGGTTAAGAACTGCTTTAAGGATATCAAGCCACTTATTTAAAAAAAAAAAAAAAAAAAAGAAAAAGGTACTTTAAAAAAAAAAAAAAAAAAACATGTTTAAGTAACTTGTTATGACTATGCAGTTAAATATCTGGTGTTGGCCTTGGAAGAAACTACTTGTACCTTTTGGAAAAAGTAGATTTGCACTTGCTTCAAAATAGGGCTCTTGAAACGTATTCTCTTTACTGGCAGATTCTATTTTTGGGCAGATTTTCAAGTGGGATGCAGGTCACACCTGGGTGTAGAATGGAAAGATGACTACTTCTGTAATGCTTTAAGCAGGCAAGAGCAATATACTGCTTTAGGTAACTACAGGATCATTTACATCTTTTGAGAGGAAATTTACTCCCAGAATGTATGATTAAAAATAAGCATTCTCAGAATTTCTATCTTGTTTTTCCATCTCTTTGCGTCTTCTCTTCCCTTCCCTGCATCCACACACGTCAATGACCTGCTTATTTACCTGTTAATTGCTGTCAAATGTAACCCATGGTTGATATCCTGAGGACGTCACATCCCCGTGTTCCTGGAGCCGCTCACGTCACAGCAAGCATGTAATTGTTGGGCTCCTCTTTTATCTCCCACCTAAAGAGCATCAACGCACTGTTTAAAGGGCCATTACAGCATGTCTTCTGTGAATGAAAGGAAAACTGCAGTACGACTAAAAGTGCAATAAGCAGACCTAGTCCTCACACAAAGAAGATCACATTAAGAATGATGCTGCCTTTCAAGCAACTCCTTTGTGAATGCCGACGTGGAATTGCAGAATGACTACTGAATATTGCATCAGCCAGTCAGGCAGGCCATGTATATAAACACTGGTGCACAACACTAGTGTCTTTTTCAGTTCAGGTTTTCTCTTCGCAGTGATAGAGAGCTGCGATTTTGTTTTTAGTTCAATATATATGTGAAGCTAGTGTTTCTGAGTCAAACCAGCCGATTGACTTTCTTAGAACTAATGTATTTAAGAAAATCTTTTTTTAAAACACAAGGGCTCCTTGCAAGCATGCCCCCCTCTGCTTACATAAAAACAAATGCAATATATGCTGCCTTCTGATTTATACAAAACTGGATTATTGGGGGTGAAGGGGGGGATATCTATATATATATACACACACACACACACTAGGGTTTCCATATACAGATAAGGAAATACAGTGCAGCATTGATAGCCTGAACAAGGGGGAGGAGTAGGAGTGTCTGTGAGCTTGTCAGACACAACAGCTAGAGTGAGCGAGTGACAGCAGCGACACAGATCTCCATGTATATTCCTGGGAAAGTTAGTGATTCTCCTCAAACTACTGTTGTTTATTTCAGCTTTTGAAGAATAAATTACCTTCAACTGACAAACTGAGTGCTTTCATTTTACATACACAATACAAAGTATTCCACGATTTATATATTCAGTTCCAATTGCCATCTCAGTTATAACGTACCATATCCAATGTATATGTGTGTGTAGGGAAATAAGGGTTACATGAGCAGACGTCCTTTGATGCAGTTGCCCCTCTCTCATCCTTGTAACCCCTTGCCAGTTGTCTTTTGTGAAGCCTAAAAAGCCTTGTAGGTCTTTGCTGCAGCACACAGAGTGACACTCATCAGTCCTGACAGCCATCACTGTTTAATCGTGGCACACTCGCTGCACCCGTATGCCAGCAGCACCCGCCCCAGGACTCCTGCCGCTTGGTGCACACTCCTTGGGAAATGTATTTACTAATTGTGTAAAGTGCAGTTCATGTATCTGAATATACAGTTTATAAAGGGTGATTCATAATGAGCACACCACAGAATAAGTACACTAAAAAGAACCGTAGCATTGAAGAATTACAGGACAAAACAATGGACTTCTGTTCCCGCAGACAATCAGCCAATGAACGGTTTAAAAAAATATGGTTTGATATCTACAATTGAATAATAGTATTTTAGGTGAATGTTCACTGACATCACTCAGTGCACACCAATACTGCCTTACAGCAGTTGTCATGTTTAGGGATCTCATTCAAAAAATGTGACCCTTATGCGCTGATCATGTCCATCCTCCCCTTTTGTCAGTCTGATGTTTTACGTTGTGAACACGATAACTCCAAGTCTCCTATAGACGTTTCGGATTGCATTTGGCTATCTTCCGATAAAGTCGCAATTGTATACATATATATTTTTTTACCTTTCAGGTACTATGAGATTATTGGGTGATAATGACCCTTAGGTCCCTCTGCATACACTGTGTATCCAAGACACATACTGTATTGCATATATGTGGTGAAAACAAAGGTGTTTCCTGCTTTAAAACTCGCTTGTAAGTGAAGAATCCAAGTCTTGGTGCTGGAAACTCCCAGGTTTCATGTGGGAATTCTTGTTGAATGGAAACATGGTAAACGTCCTGGTCTCGACTCCTCTCCAGATTACCATTTAATACAAAGACACTGACATTTACAGTTCAGAGTAATCAACTCAGACACATAGGATGGAGCTGTGCCTGAGAGGCAGTGGAAAAACCAAACTCAAGTTAAAAAATTGATTTGTCTGTACAAGGTCAGGGGGTTGGAATGAGTCTGTAATCTATAACACACACACAGACACACTGAGGATCAGCACTGCTGTCTGGAGGTCTGTAATCTATAACACACACACAGACACACTGAGGATCAGCACTGCTGTCTGGAGGTCTGTAATCTATAACACACACACAGACACACTGAGGATCAGCACTGCTGTCTGGAGGTCTGTAATCTATAACACACACACACACACACTGAGGAGCAGCACTGCTGTCTGGAGGTCTGTAATCTATAACACACACACACTGAGGATCAGCACTGCTGTCTGGAGGTCTGTAATCTATAACACACACACAGACACACTGAGGATCAGCACTGCTGTCTGGAGGTCTGTAATCTATAACACACACACAGACACACTGAGGATCAGCACTGCTGTCTGGAGGTCTGTAATCTATAACGCACACACACACACACTGAGGAGCAGCACTGCTGTCTGGAGGTCTGTAATCTATAACACACACACACTGAGGATCAGCACTGCTGTCTGGAGGTCTGTAGTCTATAACACACACACTGAGGAGCAGCACTGCTGTCTGGAGGTCTGTAATCTATAACACACACACACTGAGGATCAGCACTGCTGTCTGGAGGTCTGTAGTCTATAACACACACACACTGAGGATCAGCACTGCTGTCTGGAGGTCTGTAATCTATAACACACACACACACACACACACACACACTGAGGATCAGCACTGCTGTCTGGTCCAGCACCTTTTCAGGGTTACAGTAAAATAACTTTTAACAATGTTTCCAGGTTGAAGAGCATCAGAGCATTCTGAGACCATGTGTGAGTGTGTATGTGTGTTCTGTTCAGAACATTCTAAGACCACGTGTGAGTGTGTGTGTGTGTTCTGTTCAGGACATTCTGAGGCCACGTGTGAGTGTGTGTGTGTGTTCTGTTCAGAACATTCTCCAGCTGGAATGCTGTGTTTAAAATATCCTGTGTTCATTCACAGCTCTGTTTATTTGACTTCCAGAGTCCTGTGCATATGGGAGCCATTTGCTTAACAGATTTGTGAGCATGCCGTGAACTAATAACTAATGCCTGTGAGAGAAGGAGAAAGGTGGACAGAATCTGGATTTAAAGGCTGCTGCTTTTAAGTAAACAGACATTATAGGATATTTTACTCTTGATCCGCATTTTTATGAAATTAAATACAATAGGAAAAAAATCACTTTGGGACCAAACTGCACTACAGATATATGACTTTTCTAAAATAGTGTTTTTTGTGTTAGCATCTATCTGAACCAATTATTTTGAAATACAAATTAATTCCATGAACAGGTTTTGTACATTTTAAAAGATTTCTGTACGGGTTCACTTGGTCACCAACCTGGCATATTGTGCTACTGGTCTATGTTGTAGACACATGACATGCTTAACACATTCCTTATTATTACGAAAAGGTTCAAATGAGATTGTTGATAGTTAGTTAATTGTTAAAATGATCACTTTTCGTGAAGGCAGTGAATGTGCCCTTTAAGAGTAAGTAGCTTCAAACTAGATTATTATTATTAGTATCATTATTATGATGTCCTGTTCCATTGCAATTACTGAAATACTGTATTTTTTTGTTTTGTTTTGTTTGTTTTTATACATATTTTATAAGTCTGTGTTGAGGGGCTTCCCCCCCCCCCCCCCGAGTTCAAAAGCTACTCCACTTCTAGTTGCCTGTCAAATACCGGTAAGATTGACATTGGCTAAATTGGCCAAAGTATCTTTACAGTGATCTGCCACTTTGGGTCAGGTTTGCTTTTATTGTTCTTGCAATACACCACTGTGGCTGATTTAGCCTACATTACACGTCTATGGCAGCTAGACCTGAAGAGCAGCTCTTGAACTCGGGTGAAAGCAGCTTAACGCTGATTCAACAAAAACACTGCTGCCCAGTGTCCAATAGATTTGACACTGAGGACACATGCATTACATTGGTATGGGAACATACCCTGGGCAGTAAAGGGTTAAAGCTCATTTTAAGCTGCTAATTTGAAAGGACAGGAATGGTACCTTTAAAATGTAATAAGGCATGCCCTGTCATTATAGTGTTGTAGACAATAGGGTCCATAGTTTCCGTGTGATTAATATCTGGCAAGCTCTATACTGGATTATTTGAGGATGCAAGATCCTTGGTAATTTGGTAATAAATCAATCCAGGGGCGGTCAGTCAGTTCTGCTAAATGGTCACCACACTTTCGGTCTGTTCCTTTGCTTCCAGGTACTGTCAGGTTTTGACCAATGCATTCTGGCAGGTACTAGTATTAATGCAGCTTCTCTTCGAAAATATATTTGGATTCATTCCATCTTCGAATTGTATTACTCTTTTATTATTTAAATATGCTGCTCTCTGAGTACTTCACTGAGTTCTTGTGCTGGAACTGGTTCAGCAGTTGGATTCTGGGGTTATTTTTCTGTAGCCACAGCAATAATATTGTCTGTCCAATGAGCATGTCAAGTGTACATTCTTTATGGAATAAATGTTTCATGATCAGCGTGGTGGATCTTCTCCTAGTGGCCGGTGAGTTAATGATACTGATATCAGTGTAAGACACGCACTTGCATGTATGCTGGCTTGCAACACACCTTGCTGTGAATCCTTGCGGACGGTGAGTGGTCGCGGTTACAAGCCCTGCATTGAAACTCCCTGAGCCCAGGTGGATGCGCACTTGTGTTCACGCTAGAGGATGAGCAATTGCTGCAATGCTTCCTAAGTTTTGTTGATAGGAGCCCTGTTATAATGGAGTTGTGTTGCTCCATCCACAACTCAAACGCAGTAGCCGGGCCAGCTTAGCAGCTCCAGCTTCAGCACTGCTGTCTCTCTGCACTCTCTAGCCTCTTCCACTCTGCTCTTTGAAAGTAAACACCACTTATGTAACCTAGTTACATTTATGGATGAATCTTTGATGTTGGCTTTTGACATTAGGAACTGTGGCAAAATCATTCTCTTGATAAATTACATGTGTTTGTTATATAAAAAACAAACAAACGAAAGGTCACTGTTCAGAGAAAGAGGACTTCCTCCAGTGCTTGTCTCAGCCCTCTCAAAGCCGTCGCATTTTCCCACGTCACAAAGGAAATAGGTTTTATATTTACAAGAGAGAGTTATTTTTTTCAAATTGTCTTAGTTATTTTTAGTCACTGGACAGCCAGGGAACAGCCTTCAACCTGGAGAGTATGTGTGCTTTAACACACAAGCCTTAGCGATGCAACCCAGTTCTGTGCCGACGATGATACTTCTGTGTCTTATCAATCCAGTTGGGGTTTTAGCACACAAATGGAGCTAAGACCTCATATGCTTTCATTTATTTTTCTGAGAGCCGAAAAAAGATGGAGGGATTCAAATAATAACATACTGTATTATTATTCCGTCTGTCAGTCTGAAAGGATCAGTGTTGCTTCTGTTATGGCTCCCTGCTTCACTGTGTGGATGTGTGTGGCAGAGACACTTCCAGATGCACCCTGAGACTGGTGTTAGGGACAAGGGATGACATTGAGGTCTCTGCTCCCTAGATGCAGAATTAGTGAAGACAGCAAAGCTGGTGAGCTGGATGCAGATCATTCATTATCATCTGAGATTCACCAGTCATGCATTTGCGAGTATGCTTCATTAAAGTGAGGGGTCAGTGCCTGTTTTTGCATGTTTTGCAAACCGTAGTATTAAAAGATGCTTCGGGGGCAGATTCAAGTACAAAATACAGCAGCATTATTCACCTGTTCTATGGATCTATTCTAAAAAACATATGAACATTATGATAATGTATGAATGAATAGAGGAAGTAATTTGCTTCCTATAGCACATTGATATAAAAACGTTGTCAAGTCATATCTTTAAGGATCCCAATGACTCCACAGCAACAACATGGCTTGGTAAGCCATCTCATACCCTCAGCACTCTCTGTGTTAAGAACTGTCTCCTACCCACTGTCTTAAGTCTGTCTGTGTCCTCTGGTCCTGGTTTCAGTGCTGCGCTTGAAGTATCGGCTAGGGTTAACTAGAATGCCAGTCATTAGGCAAAGCTAGTTGGTTAATGACAGGAAAGAAGACTTTGAAGGGGTGGGGACAATTTAATTTTCCACGTGAATTGACCAAGGAAGTGCAAACAGAGCTTTCTTTATTCTAGCCACATATAATTTTCTTGAAGTGCTACGTGCTTCTTTTAAAACTGCACATGAGACCTGTATAACAAATGAAAGTGCACAACAACTCGTACGTTTGTAATGATTTTGTTAGCTGCGTCCACTCTGAACCATCTCTCTACCACAATTAAAATATATACAGTAGAATCCATCAATTGTGATCCAATTGATGGATTCTACTGTATATATTTTAATTGTCCTCTAGCTCAATCTGTGAAACTTTGATGGATTATTATTGTCTTAATTTCACCTGCCTATTCCTGATTTGCAAACGCCCATTGATTTCCACAGACTAATTTTCACCGATTGGATATGGCAATGGATGAAGACAAGGTGAGCCACAAATCAATAGGGAACCATTTTGTCAATAGTGCGATTCAATGTTGTTTTACTGCTCTCTGTCGCTGTGCATTTCTTTACTAAATCTGTAAGATTGCAACACTATAGCAGAACCCTCTCCTCATGTTGGTCTGCACCTACTGGAGCCTCCCATGCTTTGTTTTCTGGACACAGAGAGTATTTCTTCCGAAGGGGACATTAGTGCAACAATCATTGGATGACACTAATAACAGAGGCTGATCTGGGGTTGCCACCTAAAGAGCTCTGAAATAAGGAACGCCATTCATTGCCTGTCCTTGGCAAATTCCTTTAATTAAGTCAGAAAATCTCAAACGTACCTGGGCCAGACAATGTATTAAAGTGCAGTACCTGATTGTGTAGGTAAGAATTAGACACCATAGTGAAAATTATTTTGTTTTATTGAAGGCTTGCCGTAATTATAGGGGTGAGGCTAATCCTGTTGGCTACCCAATACTATATAGACCAAGCCCACCTTTCTCTAAATGTTCTGCAAGTCTTTTCCCCCCTCTTCCTCTGGGGGTCGGTGGTCCTCCATCACCCTACCTTGGTTGTACATCAATTGAGGACAGCTCATGCAGGACCAGAAGAAGAGATCATGGGAGGGACTCAAGAGAGCTCAAGGTTTGGATATGCATTGAGGCTGAACCACTTCGTCTCCTCACCCCCTAAGAGGCTGGTCCTCCCTGGTGAAGCTCACGATTAATACAAAGTAATGATTTGTGTAATTGGCTTGCCTTTCCCTGCCAGTGTACCATTGTGCTGATTTATGTGCTTAAGGAAATGCCTTCACTGTGAGCACCATCGGTTTCCATTCTGCTGATTGTCCCTAAAAAACTGCTTGCTGAGAGCGTTATGACTGAATTTTTTCCCCAAGAGTATAAAGGACCTTTATGAATCTCCAGTTGACCTTTGTCTTGACTGATTCAGACATATTATAGTCACTGTACAATTACCGGTGCCTTTTTAGTGTCAGGTAAATAAAAATCTGAAGTCTGGCATGTGTATGTCAAAGAAAGCGTTCTTTTACATACATACTGCACACACAATGCTAGAAAAGGCTCACAATTGGCTAGGAGAAAGCTGTGTGGTCCAGTGGTTTAAGAAAAGGGCTTGTAACCAAGAGGTCCCCGGTTCAAATCCCACCTCAGCCACTGACTCGTTGTGTGACCCTGAGCAACTCACTTAACCTCCTTGTGCTCCCTCTTTCGGGTGAGACGTAATTGTAAGTGACTCTGCAGCTGATGCATCATTCACACACCCTAGTCTCTGTAAGTCGCCTTGGATAAAGGTGTCTGCTAAATAAACAAATAATAATAATAATAATAATGATGATGATGATTTAAAACACTGCATATCATTGTAAATGTACGCTTTCCTTGACAGACAACTTGTTAAGACTGCAGATTCCTCTTTCTGAAATAATGAAATTACACTACAGTTAAGATTCTAAATCACATAAAGGCATCAGCAACATAACAAAGAAGTGGAGATTTCCATATGGAGATGAACTTCATGTTGTTTACAGCTAGCAAGGCTCTTGTGGCAAACAGAACTACAGCAACCGAACACATAAGCTTAGAGTATCAAAATTATTCTGATAAGATTTGTTATTAATAGTTCTATATGATATGGTTTGGTTCAGTTGTGAACAAACAAGGTTCCTTCTCTCAAGCTCAGCTTTCTGAACTGAGTGGGTGACCATACAAGGTAAGTAAATCACAAAGCTGCTGAAGTTACATCAGTTTACAAATCACCTGGGAACTCTTCAGAGGGGAATCGTAAACAATCTTTGTACAAAGTTGTTTATATATATATATATATATATATACACTCTGGTGCAAGGGCAATCTCGTGTAGGTTTCTGCTGCCGCGCAAACTCAACTTTTAGCCTGAATCCCAGCTTTTCCACCAAAGGGGGGAATTCATTCCTCACGAGAGGAAGCCCAGATCAGCTAATCAGCCAGCATTGTGACGTCTTTCTACACAACCACAATGCCCCTGTTCCCACAGCTCCATTACTGTGAAGGAAACAGGGCTGTGAGAATCATTTTCATGCATATTTATATATCACATATTCAATTTACATTGTGGTTATTAACATTGTGTTCTTTTCCAATTTTCTTTCCATTAGACTTTTTTGTATTTTCCAAGATTTAGATCAATATTTCTCACCAGCTTTCACCTTGCATTGTCTTAGAACTATACTAAATATACACGTGTTTAAAATGCCATATCCTTTTTTTTCTATCCCCTTACCTTTTTATGATGTTTGCAATCAGACTTTTTTGTGTTTTATTTTCTGCATGAAGGTAACCAAGATAAAGAGCAGCACACTATGTGCAATAAAAACTACTGAGAATTATTGCAAACTTAGCAAAAAGGCATCGCTTCAGCAGGTGGTTATTATTATTACTATTATTTATTTCTTAGCAGACGCCCTTATCCAAGGCGACTTACAATTGTTACAAGATATCACATTATTTTTTTACATCCAATTAGCCATTTATAAAGGTGGTTAATGGAGATGATATGCAACATTTACCTATCATCAACAATCTACCTTTTGCCATGCTAGGGCAAACATACCCAAGAGGTCATATTTGCATGACAAAAACAAACAAGAAAAGGATGAATGCATTATGCACTGTACAAAGTAGAGCACTGTTCCCAGACAGGGCAAGAGTATTGCAAGCTTCACAACCAGGATCCAGGGTTGCCTAGTGGCGTACCTGGTAAAGGCACTTCTACATGGAGTGTGTAACGCTGGGCAGACTGCTTTGAAGTTAATCCAGACATGAAGGCAGTGTAGAGAGTCCAGACAGGGATTGTGGGTACAAGCACAGAGCACATTTGTAGTCAAATAGTTTAGACAAGGGTTTCCCAATCCTAGTCCTAGGGACCCACTGTGTCTGCTGGTTTTCATTCCAGCTGAGTTCTCAATTACTTAATGAAACCCTTAATTGTACTGATAATTTGCTCAATTAGACCTTTTTACTTGTGTTCAGCTCTTAAACAGTTGCAGATTTCAAACATTTTATAAGTAATTTGAACTCTGCAACTGTTTAAGAGCTGAAAACAAGTGAAAAGGTCTAATTAAGCAAATTATCGGTTCAATTAAGGGTCTAGTTAAGTATTTGAGAGCTCAGTTGGAATGAAAACCAGCAGACACAGTGGGTCCCCAGGACCAGGATTGGGAACCCCTGCTTTAGACCATACATAGCCCAGCTCCACAGTTCCAATCTATAACACGCATGTCACAGTAATTCTGTTATTTAGCCCACTTATTGACCCATTTTACTCTGGATACTAAGAAGGCATGTCTACCCAGTTCTCTAAGATGGAGCTAGAAAACATATATTAAAGGTACAGAAACCAATTAGTAAAGGATCATTACAGGTTCAGGGTGAATCATGCAGGCTGGAGCTTGCATGTTTGAATCCCAGATGTGGCTGATCTTGGCTGGGGATCCACAGTCCCACAGTCCCACAGGCTATGGAGGAAAATTGACTGGGGTTCCTAATGAGTCCAGGAGGAAGGTAAGCCAGGCTATCCCCATCTCCATGGTCAGCTTGGTGACCTTCTTTGATTAGATTTGACCACTGATAGAAGTGATCAGCTAGATAGTGTCTTCAGTCCTCCTGAGTGTTGCAGCGGTGTGCTGACATTCAGACTGCATTTCAAACTGGGAAGAAAAGGAGGGGGTGAGGGGCAATTAGGCTATAAAATAACTAGGAATCAGCAATGATAATGCAATTGTAAATATGTTTTTTGGCTTCTGTTCTTGTCTCTTGGAGCATAATGGTCCTTCCAATAGCTTTAGTAAAAATACGGGTAGGATTTCAGCTAGTGATATCCAGGGAGGAGAGGGGGAGGAATATGAAAACTAAACAAGTTTCTCTGAGGACTAATCTTGGTCTGTCCGAAGATCCGTATACACATCTACCCAATCTACCCTTTGTCTGACCATGTGAAAAAATCGTTTTCAGCTCTCATGCACTTTAACAACTGTTTGAGAAACAGGGCTGATTACCAAAAAAAAGGGGGTTCATGCACTTTACTCAGAGAAAGTATTTCAGACTCTCCTTGAAAAGCTCTTAGTACATGAAGTGATCTGTAAATATTGCAGTACAAACCGCATTCCATATCGAGGCTGCCTCCACATACAGCATGTGAATAACGCCAAGGTACGTGCATATCTTAAACAAAGCTCCTGCTCCAAAATCCATGGCAATCACATCAGCTGCTTGAGTGCCATTCCAGTCTTTAAATATGATATAGTGTATATGCACAGAGCTCTCTGCTGCACTGCATGCTGCTATTCTGAATGCAGGATTCAGGAGCCCCCCCCCATGCCAGCGTTTATCTGGCATCATTTTCATACCCAACAGTTAGTATTTTGCTTTCCCTTCCAAACGATTGTGCCAAGTCATAGTCAGCAACAGACTGGGAATGCGATGCTAAAGTACATCTTTCTTGAATTGTGCTCATATTTTGTTTGGCTGAGCTATTGACCCAAAGGCAAATGTTCAGTGGAAACTTTCATTGAGAAGCGTGAGTTCTGTTGATTGTTAGTTTCTTTCACTTCTCCGAGGTATGCTTGAGGATCCCGTTCAGTCTGATATATGTCTGAAATTTGTCCTATAAAACCACTATTGGAGAAATAAGAGACATACTTCAAACAAGACATGTTTCAGAAACTCTCCAATAGTGGTTTTAGAAAAAAAAACCAAAAAAACATTTGAGACATAGATCAGATTAAATAAGAAGATCCTCAAGCATGTCCAAGAGTATCATTTCTCACTTAGTCTGTCTTATAGAGGAGCAGCACATTCTGCTCACCGGCTGTTCTGTCCAATGAGGTTCTTATACAGGAGCAGCACATTCTGCTCATCGGCTGTTCTGTCCAATGAAGTTCTTATACGGAGCAGCCCATTCTGCTCATCAGCTGTTCAGTCCAATGAGGTTCTTATGGAGGAGCAGCACATTCTGCTCATCGGCTGTTCTGCCAATGGAGCCTGCTGTATCTGTCCTGTACGTTTTACCTTGTGGGTTGTTTTCTTTGAGAAGTTGCTGAAAGTGTATTATAAAAGATGCTCAACAAAAGGTATGCAGTTGACGCATTAGGCCGTTCATTGGTTCGTAGTTTTATTTACAAAGATCAATGGTCCTGATTTAACAGGTAACGGATTGAAAGCCTAAAGCTAAGGAATTGACGGCTTGGCTAAAAACATTTAGAAGGAGTACATTGTTTGGACATATGCTATATTTGAACAAGGACCACGACCTCTGAGCCACATACTTGGAGTGGAAGGGGTGGGTTTATCTTATCTGAGAGGCAAAATCATCTTTTTTTCTTTCTTTTTCTTTTAAACGTTAAACTGTGCTACTGGTAAGGTGTTACGTATTAGGAGATAAACATTACACCTCGATGATCATCAGATTGATAAACTATCATTGTGGCTTGTGTTGCTTTCATATTTCCCTCTCTCTCTTGCTTGAGGGTTGTAGGTTTGTGAGAGGGGTTGGACGGAATAAGGAGTGAGTATTGTGCGAGTGGAACTTTTAGGAACGTTCTGTCTTATTTATTTATTTACTTATTTATTATTTGTCCTTCTTTATTCTTTTTTTTTTTTTTTACGTATTTGTAGCTTATTGAATAGAGCTGCTATGAGCTCTAGTTCTGGGGGAGCGGGTTGTTCACCCACAGGCATGGTTTTAAATGCGTCCCCAACACTTTAGTAACAGTAGAGGAATGTTTATTGGAAGTTAGAGAAAAAGTTGGTCATAATAATATTACATCAGCTTCACAAATAAATAAAGCTATTGTGGTGTTCTTAAATAGTGAGCGATTAGTGAACTGAGTTGTTGAAGAAGTGTTTTACCGCTGGCATCAGCAGTTACAAAAGTTTAAAAAGAAAAAAGAAAACGAGGAAAGCGGACACGGCACTGGGAGTGGAGTTGCCAGTACAGCCGCAGAGAGTGAGACCTGAGCCGGCCCCCGTCTGACAAGAGTAATAAACAAAGAGCCAAGCACATCTACTGCTGATGGTGAAAATGTAGAATTTAAAACTGTTTCCAAAAAACAATCAAAAGTAAAGAACTGAGGCATGGCGGTTGAAGGAGAGGAGACGGTCGAGGACTCTGAGACGGTCTCTGGGGAGAGCAGCTCTGGGTCTCAACCCAGTGCATCGAAGAGATTGTGCCCCTGAACTGGGGATCACAGCTGAGGAACACTGTGGGACCAGGCCTCTCTCTGGGCCTGTAAGTGTCTGCTGGTCAGAGGAGAGGGCTGGTATCAATGCTAGGGTTGCCCCCAGCGATGAGATAACCCACAGCCTAGCGGATCCTCTGCCAGATATTGTAGCCGTGACCGAAAAAGAAGATTCTAAAGAGGAATCGTTGATATCAGCAGAAGAAGACGAAGGAGGGCTGTCGGATACATCCTCAGTAATAATGGATGAGGCTTTAACAGGCTCACAAGGTAGGAACAAAACTGACTTTAATAAAATAGTGTCTTTTCTTAACAAAAGGGGCTAGAGGTATTGAAATGACTACTTTCCAAATAATCAGTTATTTATTCATTCTGCTAAAATAGCGATGAGGAAAGTCACTTTAGTGGAACTTGATCAAAAGAAAAGATAAAGGCTCAAGAAAATAATTGTATCGGAGAAAAAAAGATACAAAACAGAAAAAAAACTACTCATTAATTTAATGGCTATTCAGTTTTCAATATATTTTTTTCTAGTCTTTGTTACGTTTTGAATTTTTCAATATGGAGAAAATTAAAGTAGCAACTCTTAATATAAATGGTGGTAGGAGTTTTAATAAGAGAACTCAGCTTTTTTATTTGATTTTTTTAAAGCAAGCGAATGTTGTGTTTTTGCAAGTGAGTGGCTGAGTGAATGGGAAGGGGGCGGGGTTTATAGTCACCGCTCAAATGTCAGTGCTGGGGTAGCAGTACTATTTACACCAGGATTGGACATAACAAACGGTCAGTGAAGAAGTTAAAGGACGGCTTTTAAAAATGAAAACGCGTTTTATGGGCTCAGATATTATCTTTGTTAATGTATATGCACCAAATGAAGATAGAGAAAAGTTTGTGTTTTTTAATAAACTAAATCAAGTAGTATTGCAATGTAATCAAAATCATATGATTTTAGAGGGGGGTGATTTTAACTGCACTTATGATTTCACACTGGATAGGAATCATGGAGAGCCACATCCCCAGTCCTCCAAAGAACTGTTCAATATTTTAAAGTTTAATGATCTGGTTGATGCCTGGAGGAATCTTAACCCCAGCCTCAAACCATATACATGGATAAAAATGAATGCTAATTGTTCCCACCATGATCTCAGATCACCAATTGTCTGTTTACCCGCAGCTGCCCGTTCATCGTCCTTTTGGCATATTAATATTAAATTATTGGAAGACTTTAAAGTTTTTTGGATTTCTTGGAGGCAGCAGAGCGGGAGGTTTGACAGTTTGAGACAGTGGTGGGACATTGGCAAAGTCCAAATAAAAATCTTTTGCCAGCAGTATGCAGTTAATTTAACCAGATTATTAAATCAGACAGTTGGAGAGCTGGATAGAGAGATTGTAAGTCTTGAGCAAAGTATTTGTGTGGAAAGCAATGAAAACACCTTCCAGTGTCTGGGGGAGAAGAAGGAGGTGCTGAGACATGGATGCCCCAACAAAGTTATTTTTTAACTTGGAGCACAGAGCAGTGGCCAGTAAACAGCTGTACTGTGTACGTCTGCCTAGTGGGGAAGAAGTATACAGCCAAGAGGAAATCAATAAAGAAGCTGTATCCTTTTAAGGTCAATTGTTTATGGCAGAGCCTTGTGATGAGCAGCAGACTGCCCTCCTACTCGAAGATCTGCCCAAGCTGTCCCCGGGAGAAATATGCCCCATGGAGGCACCTCTGACACTTCAAGAGCTGACAGAGGCTGTGAGCCAGCTGTCAACAGGGAAGGCTCCTGGGATTGATGGGCTGCAAGGGGAGTTTTATAAAGAAATGTGGCCAGTGATTGGAGGGATCTGTTCCAGGTTTTTAAGGAAAGTTTAAGAGAGGAAGAGTTGCCCCTGAGTTGCAGCAGAGCTGTGGTGACTCTGTTACCAAAGAAAGGAGACTTAAAAGAACTGAAGAATTGGTGCCATGTTGCCCTACTCTGCTCTGATTATAAAATGTTGTCAAAAGTATTACCTAACAGGATGAGGGAATGCATTGGAACAGTAATACATAGAGAATAGTCTTATTGCGTCCCAGGAAGGACGATTTTTGACAATATTTTTTTAATCTGAGACATTTTATCAACCAGTGACTTTTTAAATCTTGATTTGGGGGATATAAATGTTTTTATCACTTCTCAGTCTGATGTGCCGGCATTAGAGGACAGCTTGAACGTCTTCCAGAGAGCTTCCTCTCCGAAGGTGAACTGGGGGAAGTGCTGCACTTTCCTGTCTGGACACTGGAATAGAACCAGTCCCCCCTCGCTTCCACAGCCATTGCGATGGGATAGGACAGGAAGTGCTGGGAGTGTAACTTGGGGGACAACAGTACAGAAGGCATAACTGGGACGGCTTGGTGAATAATGTGGAGGCTAAGCTGCAGCGCTGGAGATGGCTGCTTCCTCAGCTCTGCTATATAGGGAGGGTCATGGTAATAAACAATGTGGTGGCTTCCATGTTGTGGCATAGACTGGTGTGCCTAGACCCTCCCCCAGAGCTATCAACTTAGATTCAAAGAGAGCTCATACACTTCTTCTGGAATGGACATCATTGGCTCCGGCCTGCTGTTCTATACCTACCCCCGGATGAGGGGGGCCAGGGGTTGATCGATGTTCACAGTCGCGTAGCTGCTTTCCGGCTGCAGGCGGCTCAACGACTGCTGTTTCTTCAGCAGTTGAGCTGGAGACACACTGCATTCTCTTTCCTTCTCAGTGTGAGAGGGTTGGGATGGGACTGGCATCTGTTTCTGGTGAATGTGTCCAGGATAGACACCTCTGGGCTCCCTGAGTTTTATAGGAATCTACTCAACGCCTGGCAAGTGGTTAAAGTAAAAAGACAAGAGGAATTTTTAACCACTGCTGCTCTTCAATACTTTGTTCCCTGTGGAAAGTCTCCACTCAGGGGTGCTGTGCTTTGAGTTCATGGCTGGAGAAGTCACCAAACTAAAACATCTGCTGCTGGTGACTGCTGGGCAGTGGAGAGAGGTGGGGAGCCTGACCAGGCAGCTGGGGGTCCATTTCCTCCGAGTACTGGAGAGAGTTTTAAATGAACTCAGAGAATCTTTCTCTCCTAGGGTGAGAGAGGTGCTGGGTTTTTGATATCTCCTGCTATACCTGAAGAGTTGGAGGGGAGATGCTGACACACTGGAGGGGAGATGGTGCAGTACTGACACCCTGGAGGGGAGATGGTGCAGTGCTGACACACTGGAGGGGAGATGGTGCAGTACTGACACACTGGAGGGGAGATGGTGCAGTGCTGACACACTGGAGGGGAGATGGTGCAGTGCTGACACACTGGAGGGGAGATGGTGCAGTGCTGACACACTGGAGGGGAGATGGTGCAGTGCTGACACACTGGAGGGGAGATGGTGCAGTGCTGACACATTGGAGGGGAGATGGTGCAGTGCTGACACACTGGAGGGGAGATGGTGCAGTGCTGACACACTGGAGGGGAGATGGTGCAGTGCTGACACACTGGAGGGGAGATGGTGCAGTGCTGACACACTGGAGGGGAGATGGTGCAGTGCTGACACACTGGAGGGGAGATGGTGCAGTGCTGACACATTGGAGGGGAGATGGTGCAGTGCTGACACACTGGAGGGGAGATGGTGCAGTACTGACACACTGCAGAATTGTTCTGCACACTCTATTGATAAAAAAAACAACTGTACCAGCTTTGTGTGAAGGTGTGCCATGTGGGTGCCCTGCGGACTCTGTCTGACGTTAAGTGGTTGGACCATATGAACTGTGCTAATGATACTGTTCTAACATGGAGGACTTTGTACAAACCGCCCCTGCCTAAGTGTTCAGGGTATCTGCAGTGGCGCATCACGCACTGCATCATCGCCACGGGGGCGTTATATCCATTATGTCGACCCCACAACTAGCACAGCCTGTGCATTCTGTGGAGAGGAGGAGATTGTATTCCACTTATTTGCCGACTGTAGTCTTTTAATGTGACTTTTACAAAGAAACTGTTTATTTTTAATTACCATTACAGTAGGAATTAAATATTTAAATGTTGTTTAATTAATTTTATATTTGTTCAAAGTAAGCTAGCAATTTGGAAGACAAGAAAAAATTAATTGCAGAACTGTGGTTCAACTGATGCTAATATGCTGCTTACGTTCCTGTTAATGGCCAGGATTAAGATTGATTTTACATAGCGGTACTGTTGTTTGGTTCATGATCTTTTGATGTGTGTGAGTGAGGGACTGTGTGCATTGGGGGAAGAAGGGGAGTTGCAGTTGTTTGTGTGATTCAAATTATATTGCTGTATATCTATATACAGGAATATACATTAAATATGTAATGCAAATTTAATTTATTGAATAAAGGTTTTTTAAAAGTCAAAGTCTCTCTCTCTCTCTCTCTTAGTCTCTCTCTCTCTCTCTCTCTCTCTCTCTCTCTCTCTCTCTCTATATATATATATATATATATATATATATATATATATATATATATATAAACAGAGACTGATCATACTTTATCTAGTACTTTACTGTACTTGTATAATATTTTATGGTCTACCCAATACAATAGAAATACTGGGTCTACACATATATAAAAACATTATACGTGTTTAAATAGGAGACTCTGCATATATTCTTTTTTATCTGAAATCTGCCTTTTATCAGGTTTAAGATAATCTTTATCAGCCTGGGATGATGCTGTTTCTTGTAAAAGGAAAGCAGATTCAATGTTTAGCAGCTGCTCGGAGAATAGGGCTGCATGTGCGTCACTTGCAGGCGCACGTGGATCTGAGGTCACAGCAGTACAGTGCAACAGCCAATGTTTAATTTAATACGGCTGTAAATAAAAGATGAGCTGCACTTGACTGTAGCTGCAGATTGTCATGTTCCGTGATGAAGGAGGACAGATCTCATACTACAGCTCCTCATCTCTTAGATTAGCTGTCGAACCCGCCTCCCAGAACTGTACTCCCAGCAGCGACAGCGTTTACGCTCAGGGTTCAAGCGGACTAGATAACGCTTGAGTTACCCCTGTCTGTTTACAAATGACCTGATTCTGATTTGAGGACCAAAGGAACCTCTGAACGAACCCTGACATTTGATGATCTGTCAGTTTAAGCACTTCAGATTGCATGATCATTTGTTACCACCCTTATAAAAGTTTACATGGCATTTTTGCAGTTTTTCCCATGCTTTTTCCATAGCTATAATATGCAATTACCATAGTTTCCCCTGGCTTGTCATGTTTTTTAATATGCTTTACCATACCTCGCTATTCTTTACAATGTTTACACTATGCTTTCACTGTGCTTTATCACACCTTGCTATGCTTTCACTGTGCTTTATTACACCTAAAACTCTGGGGAATGCTTTCTTTTTCTCGAGAAGGCAGAGCATTGTAGTTTCTTAAAAGGGTAAATCAGCAGTATTTTTTAGCAAATGAGACTGCTGACGGAAGTTTTGTTATTCCGTCCAAATCGTAACAACAGGAACTAAAAATGTTCCGAACAGTTTTCCAGCTGTGTGACACAGAGAATCAGTTCAGGGATTGTACAGCACAGGTGTTTCCATGTGTTAAAGGCACACACAGGCCTCACTGACATGTCACAAACTTATAATACAATAACAGCCTAGTCATTGCAATAATTACACTGCAGCTAACAAACAAGTCCTTAGCAAATGTATTAATTTAAGAGCAACTAAACGTTTCTTTTTTTTTTTTTTTACATTATTAAAAATAACACTTTTTGCAACACTTTGAATTGCCCTCTAAAAATAATAATGAGTAATAGTAATGCTGCTATGTAGCTTACCAAGTAATACTAAAATCATTCTGTAATATTTTGCTAATTACACAGCAGTTACCAAATAATTACTATTTAACTGAAAGCATGGCTGTTTCCCTCTTTACAAAGACCAGGTGAAAACACTTTAGTAAACGCTGGTTTCATGTTCTGTAACCACTTAAAGCTGGGGTTCCCAATTATAGTCATAAGGACCATTTCAGTTTGGAGGGTGAAGGTTTAAATGGTTCAATTAAATAATCTATCACATGGTTGAGACAGAGAGCTGGAATGGAATGACCCAACCCAGCATTAATGTTTGTTGGCACTTTTGTAGATTTTGCCAAGTATTTTCATTTTTTGGCATAAAACTGCTAGATAAAGAGAACGAGAGAAGAGAGAGAGAGAGTGTAGCGAGGGGGAGCGAGAGAGAGTGTGGGGTAGTGAGGGAGAGAGAGGGGGGAGAGAGAGAGAGAGAGAGAGAGAGAGAGAGAGAGAGAGAGAGAGAGAGTGGGAGGTAGCGAGAGAGATGGGGGTGGGGTGGGGTGGGGTGAAGCCAGGGATTCTAAAGTTTGATCCTCTGGAACTCCAGGATATTGTTTTTTCTACCAGGATCTTTTTACTGTAAATGATTATATTTAAAACCTGCACTACATCCCTGTGCACACAATACAACACTCACAGTCAACTTCTGGGAGTTCTGAGAGTCTGTGGTGGTTATTTTGTGTGCACCATCAGACCCAGTTTTCACTTTCAACAAAGATTTGGCCCCAGGAAACATTTAAAATTGGTGGAATCATCTGTTCATTTAAAGCATACCAAACTTAATTTTTAAACCGGAACAAAAAATCCAAAAGCGTAGGTCTAAGATTTACTGAGGAAGGGGCTCCTTGTAACGCACTCAAGTTAATAACGACCATGCCATTTAAAGACCACATCCAATTTCATTGATAAATGCTATTTAACGAGAGTATCCTTCTTAACCAGCCCTGAAATACCCATAGACAGAGCAATGTGTCAGGTCATTGTAATCAAAGGCTATCTTCTACTTCACTTGCCATTAAGCGATTTAGCGGATTTAGCATTTCAGCCAGTGAAAACAGAATCGGTATCAATGACCTTTGTTATGTGTACAGAAATAGTTGTTGTTTTTATACACCCAATGAAGTCAACGCTTATTTTATTTGATTTTGAGCATATGCAAATATTTTAGTTGTTCATTTTAAAGTTTAAAGTGCCCAAGCAAATAATGTACTGAAAAAAACCAAAAAAAAAACAAACAAAGACGTTCAAATAAAACACATAGGGTTAGATTCTCAAAGCAAATGTTCAAAAGCAAGCAATGAAGTTACCAACCAGAAATAAAGACCTTGAAAATGTATTGCAGGGGTTTGGAAATAGTGTTCAAGTTGTTCATTACTCACTTTGGAATTGTAATTGGTGTATTATCGTTTTATGAAAAAATGCCATTCAATTGTAACACCATAGAGGATGCATATCTCATTTGGAGAAGCCCTCCTTTGCATTCTGCGCCTGTGTTCAGTCTGCAGCACTCTGCCATACAGCAGGCTAAGAACAGAGACACGTCACATGCAGTCTGCTTATTTCACCCCACTGAGATCACCCAAGCAACGTGGCGGCAGGGCAGAAATAAGCAGCTCACCCATTAGTATTCAAACCCTCGATTGTAAGATACACCAACAATAGGACAATAGAAGCTGTTTATATCTGGTTGTGGTCAATCTTTATTGTATGTGTGTTTTTTGAGTGTGTTTTCTGAAATCGCTAATGAAGAATCTAGACCAATGTCTTTATGCAGTCTTCTTAACTAAACATTTGTCAAATGATCTTACAAATTTCTTTTTAAGGAGTAAATCAGTGTGATGCTCTGAACTCCTAAGCATTGTTGTTTATGTTGGAGGAAATGGATTCTTAATTACTTCCTATTGGCCCATTCAAACACGCTATTTCCACACTGAAATGAACAGTGCCAGCCAGACACGCCAGCTTGCAAAGTATTTCATATGAAGCGACCAGTCTCCTTTGCTGTCAACCCTCGAAACAGCCCCGGGGCCAGAATAACTCGGAGTGCTTTTAATCTTTGGCAGGCTAGCAACATTTTCCATGTCCTATCAAAATGGGTTCAGCTCCATTAGCAATTAATGCAAAGCAAGTACAAGCTTACATTTATTCACCCTTACTTTGAGAAAGTCATTGTGTAAGACTGTTTAATACTCCTTGGATTATTATTGTCAAAAGTGACTTCTTGGTAACTGTTAAATGATGTTTAATGGAAAAAAAACAGATTCTTAAAATATTACAGTGTCATCAGCAGGACAAAGTTTGGTAAAATATTTGCAGATTCTTTGTGGGTTACGATGACAACCCAGAACCTGGCTGTTCTCTAAGGCCTGTATTTTAAACATTTTGGGGAAGAAATGTTTTACTTTCAGGTCAAAACTTCTGTGATAAATGCACTTTTACTAAAAAAGCAGGAAAAGAACAAGAACCTTGGGAAAGGTGATTTACAACGGGAATTAGCTGGACATATTCTGTACAAACAAAGCTGATTCTGTCTGAGACACGTCACCAGCTGAATGCGGTGTGCTCTGAGTTTATTTATTTAAATTGCAGGGATTCACAGTACAAAAACGTGAACAATATGAATGACTGAGTGGGTTCTCTTGAGATGCCTTTCAGTGCCTTGTGGAGTTTGTGCCACGCCTTGTCAAGGCTGTGATCAGGGCTAACAGTGGCCCAGCCTGCTATTAGGTGCAGGTCCTGATAAAGTGGCCAGGCGGTGTACAAATGTTTGTAGACAAGAGTAAACTGAGTGCAGAATGTCTTTTGAAACTGCATGACCAGTGCTGGCAATTTAATTCCTAACAGGTAAGGCAGCCTAACACTAGCACTAGCCACAATGCAGGTGGATGTATGCTTAACAACACATTGAGTTCTCTGAACTAATACATATTTAGTACTGCAGCAACCTATGCTGTGTTTTTCCTCTGGGCTCATATTAAACAATGAGCCAAGTGTAACAGAACCCACAGGTGTGCAGGTTGTCTCAGAATGAGCCTCGCATATCAGACAGTGAGAGTCTGTGGTTTTTCAGACTGCTGTTGTTAATAATGATTGGGGGCCCGGCCTGTGACTCATGTGTTGTTATTATTATTATTATTATTATTATTATTATTATTATTATTATTATTATTATTATTATACTAAATACATTTTAAAATTATGTTAAAATACTGGAGGTTACTGTTACTGGTTCATGTTTTTTGTAGCTTATCTTCAATAATAAAGGATATTAAGATTTCTGTAAAAATCATCAGCTTTCTAAAGTAAAGGGGGGGGGGGGGGTTAATTAAAAAAAAAAAGTCTACATATTTTAATTAATGCAAAACAAAGATATTGCAACCAGCAGAGAAGAGGTGCATTTCTGAAAAAAAGCTTTTCCAGAAACGAAGGTCTGTCCATACAGAAAAGGCAGTGTGAAGGTGCCCGGAGGCAAACAGACCAGAGCTGTAATGACTCGACTCAGAATCAAGTCGCAAGACGTGACTCGACTCGACTCGACTCCCTGCTCAAAAGACGTGACTCGACTCCCTGCTCAAAAGATGAGACTCGACTCGACTCCCTCCTCAAAAGTGGTGACTCGACTCGACTCCCTGCTCAAAAGACGTGACTCGACTTCATTCTCAAAAGACGTGACTCGACTCGACTCCTTTCTCAAAAGACGTGACTCGACTCGTCACGCAAAAAAGTCTCCATCTCGAGTCATTGTCTTTATGATAAAATCAACAAACAAACTTATTTCATTTTCAATACATGCAGCCCCTCTAACACACACAGTCATCTTGTCATTTTGCACATAAACAGGTTCCTGCCATGGTTGCTAAGGAAATAGAAAATACCTTTCTAGCCTATAGCACCGTTCTGTGATCATAAGTCACAAGCAGCAGGGAGCCCGGGAATCAAAATGTGTAGGCGGGAAGCAAAGACAGATTTCTGCTCACTGGTCACAGAAAATCCTGAGGAAAATAGTGATTTCTGAGTTTTGTCACAGACACAAAAATAAACCCAACAACGACATGGAGAGTACACTAAAAGTACCTGCGGTGGTGGAGTTCACTTTTAATAATGATACAGTTTACCTGGAGAGAAACAAGCAGGCTGCAGATTCCTGCACTGTAAAGTGACAATATAAATAAATTGCATTCAAAACATAGCGCCGGTAACTGCCACTAATTTATACCGGTAGGTTTTTAGTTTTTTTCAAATGGCTAAAATTAGAATCTGAATTAATTAAAAACTCAGGCACAATGCAACAGCGGTATTTTTTCCAAAATGAGTAGGTAGTCGATATTCGATATTTTTAAAAAATAATAATAATGCCAGGGCAAATTAAACAACATGGCAGAAAAAGCACTGATTGTTTTTCAGGTTTTGTTAGCACACAAATAAAGGTATTAAATGTATGGAAAACGTTTCTAATAAGTAAACGTTTGCCTAGTGAAAGTTTGAAAAGTAAATAATTTGGGAAGTATTTGGTGCTCACGATTATCTTTTTATTGAATGTTTGTATGTATGTATGTATGTATTTTATCCATTTATTTATGGACACCATATATCTAAAGCTGGTGCTTTGTAGCCATTTTTAAATGTTCCTTTAAATCCAATTCTGAATACAACATTGTTTACAGTACACATTTGTTATGATAATGCAAACTAATACAAACTACAAACATTTGGAAGTTTACCTAAACTAATATTAGGTAGTCCAAGGTCATTGCTAATCAGGGTCTGCGAAACTACAGGTTTATGTTTAAAGTCTTAGTTAAAGACTTTCACTAAGGCTTAAAACGTTTTTCTTTTCTTTCTTTCCTGTCACGTCTTGTACTTTAACATACATATATATACAACTTTAACTTAACTAATGTATGTTAAGTATGATGTGACTGGAGAGAAAGTTTAAAATAGTCATTTGTTTTTGTACTTTTTTCAGTACATCATTATGTTTTGTTCTGCCATTAGGACTCCAACAGACACCTTTTTATTATGTTCTGTGCTTTTGTGAAACAGTATCTGTTACTTAAAAATGTCTAGTTGACATTTAATGGAAAAAGACACTCCATAGCTCAGCTTACACTAAGAGGAGAGATATGTAGTACAGATTCTATGTTAACTGTGAACTATATAAAATTTTGCCTAAGTTTCTATATCTTTCTATTTGTCTCCTATGTGTTAAAACCTTGAAGTAATATCTCAACATGAAATTAAATGCCACCAAATTTCCTTTCATTTGGTTAATGTATCTGAAACAAAACTATAAGGGAGTGTCAGTGTTGAGAAGTGAGAAAATATTAGATATGTTCTTTGTTTTGTGGTATCATTCATTACTAAACATCCAACCCAATTGAGCAGAGAGAAAGGGGTCTTTATACAGTGGCAAAATGTGCTTTTAAATAGATCAAGGAATCAAATTCACTAAAATGGAAAGACGAAAACAAAGCAGAAACTGTGGACTTTTAATGGTGAACATAAGTGGGGCAAGTCTGACCACATTATTGTGCATCCTGTATTTAACTTTTTTTTATGTATAGATTGCTAATCTCCTGTAAAACTAATCTGATTTAATCAAGATATCTTGAACTGTCAGAACCGGTGCTTAATTTGTGCCGGGGCTTGCCGGGGTGCAGCCCCAGAACCTCTGGGCGTGCAGAGTCATAAATCCTTTCCTTTTAAACTCTCAACACAGTTGTATTAAGTCTGCAAGTTCTTGCGTGCGTGTTAAAGAGAGACAGTCCACTGCCACGTTTGTAGCCGACTTTAAATTACTTTACGATTTCAGCTTGAGTGCCTTTAAGTAAGATGACACTGGCTGCAACTCGGTTGTTGTTTTATATACACAAATAAGCTTACTTGATTTGAAAAACATCGTGAACGATAAAAGCAACCTTACACTACTTGATTTGATTAAATGAGTAGTAGGCCTACACAACAAAATATGAAAGCTGAACATTAATTTGAACAAAGAACAACAACTTTCGAATGAAAAAAAATAGTGTAGCCTACTTCAATAGGATCATTAGCCTGCTATATTATATTAAACTTCAATAGGATCATTAGCCTGCTATATTATATTAAACTTCAATAGGATCATTAGCCTGCTATATTATATTAAACTTCAATAGGATCATTAGCCTGCTATATTATATTAAACCAAAACAATAAAAAATAATAACGATCTGGTTCTCTTGATTTTTTCAATGAATATAATTGAATTAATAGAGAATAAAAGTACACCAAGTTAACAACTACCTAGTGTAAGTTTAATTGATCGTTTTTGTAATCTACCAGCAGCTTCTGTTGCAGACACATCGCTGATAATAGTGCAGACCGTGGGTCAAACCATTGCTCATGTTGGGGTGCGTATTTTTTTTTAATCAATGTTGTCCTTCTGGAGTCCTCTGAATGCCTTTCAATGTGTTTGTTTTTTAAACCATTTAAATGCAAAACCATAACAAAACATGTATACAGGCTTTTTTATTATTATTATGTATTATTTGTCCTGCGGTTGCCTTTAATTAATTGCACGATCCACTTTTTCCCCGTTCTACTAATTCCCTACGACACCGGCACTTAGGACTCTCCAGACAAGTTCAAATCTGAAATGACATTTGAAGCCATTTACTCTTAAGCACAATCACTATACCGTCTGTCACCTTCAAAAAAGGGCCTTTGTCAACATTCAACAACTCAAACCAACAAAAGATTAGACACTTTTTTTTTCATCACCAAAAGCATATTGTTCACTAAAGGTTACTTCAAGTGCGTTCAGTTAGAGCAGATCACTAGCATTTACATCAGCAGCAGCCAGTGGAGCAATTCCAGATAGTTTGTCATTTTGTGCCATTTGAAATTGACATGCACTGACAAGCATGAGCGTGAACTGCTTTTAAGGGTGAAGCATCCCTAAAGTCCTTACTAACCCTTGAGATAGATGTATGTGTGTCCTCTGAGTTTCAAAGGAGATTCAAAATAACCTTCTGGAGGTATCTACTGTAAAAAAAATACCATAGTATTTAAAAAGAAAACAAATCATCCAACTTGAAGAGCATTACTGCAGACAGCACATGTTAGTAAATACACATGAAGCAGGGCAGCATCATAGTACTACCAGGATCCCTGAGTGGGTCACTGTGTGCAGGGTGAGTCACACTGACAGGGGGGGTGCAGGTGTGCGTCCTGGATGTGCCAAGTTGCTGATCTTCACTGGGGATTTCTCTGAAAATTGGCCTCACCGCACTACAGCGTTCCCCACTGGCTAGGCGCCCTGAGACCTCAAGCTGACACCTGCAGCCAAGCTGCTGTCATTGTTTTCATTCAATGGCCAATGTCACATCATAAAGGGCATCTGTGAGCTAGGCAACAGATTGGCCAGCAGGCAATGAAACCCTGGTTGAAAATGCATCCGAGACTTGCGCTATTTGCAAACTGTCTTGGCGAACTGCTTCAATACGGTGACCTCCCTACTGTTTGCTGCACTTTAGTGAACGGCTGGTGTTTATCCAAACATTTAGAAGTCTGTACTTTCCAAACCACTTCAGAGTGTTTCAGTATCCAGCATCTTTTCTCGTGGAAAATGTAGAACAAAACTCCCTACACACACACCACTGTGCTGATAGTGCCCCATTTCAGTGGAAATATCCTTTTTAGCTGTTCCATTAGTTTCTGCTGTCTTTCAGAGAAAATAATGACTTCACAGGGTGTTTTCTATGCAGTGTTCAACCCCCTTAATCAGTTTCAGATGGGGGATCAGGTTTGGTATCAGCTTGTCAAATGATCCAGTCCAGATTGCTTTTAGGTGGTTACTTTTGCACACTAGAAAATACCCGTAGTGAACTGCTCTAATTTAGCATAGTTTGGCATCTTGTTCTGGCCTGTTTTAGAAAGCTTCTCGGGGGACGTGAGTCATTGTGTAAGCTAAAGGCATGGACACGCATACAGGGCTGTCAGGAACAACAACAGTGCTTGCCTTGAGACATGGAATATATACAAGACCCCCTTGTCTGATTGGAAGGCACAACTGAAATGTTACAAATTACAAAACCACTCATCATTCATCTTTTAAAGGTTGCTGGGTGCACTTACGTTGTACTGTGACATTACTAGTGTGCCCCCTGCCCCATTCAAATAAAAAAGGGAGGGATGATTGACATATGGGGAATGCATAGAAAAACAACAAACACCTAAAACTGATCTGTCCCCATACTCTACTGTAGTATTAGCAAATAACTGTTGGGGTGTGTGTGGGGAGGCGCTCTAAAAAACAGCACCAGTGTTATTTCGGTAACACTTTATTTTAAGCATCCACTATTAGGCAAGTATTAGTCATTAATAGATCATTGATAAGCACTGAGTAAGGCTTTGCAAGGTCGTTATTACACCTATTCCCACACATGCCTCATTAACAGCTAATTGGGTTTTGCACCTCTTATTCTGAAGTGAAGACTGTTCTTGTCCAGGTAAGGGCTAACTGGCTGCTTGTTAATCATAAATACCTTCGTAATAAAGCAACTCATCAAAGTGGAGGGTTTATGGATCCAATGCTCTTTAGGCATAAACTACGAGACTACATTTACATGAATAAAGAACTTATTAGCAGGTGTATAGATCACAGATAAAGACTTGTGCAGCTCCTATTCTGAAGTGAAACCCATTCCATCACTTACTTGCAGTCTATTAACTACAACTGAGCTTGCTATTAACAAACAAGGTACAAAGGAAGAATTATGTCACTAAAGGTACAAGAATAGCTTTAGTCACATAGTAATATGAAAAATACAAAAATACATCGATAACCTGTGTTAATAAACCTAGCAAAAATGTGTTAGCCCCTGAAGTATAAAGAAGTGAAGTCTTTTTTTTTTTTTTTTTACCAAGCATTCCTTTACTTTGTTTTGTTTTCAAACATAGATGCTACAAATGCATTTTTGTTTTGAAATGTGGACATTTAAACTGTCACAAAATGTAATCTTACATTGCTACATAATGCATTTTCCATTACTAAAAATACACAGCTTTTAATGATCAATTACAAAAACAGACCAACAGCAAACTTCTCATGGCAAGGCAAAAGCTAACAAGGCAATTCGTAAAGTATGTCGAAGATGAATCATACAAGTTGTGTTGTTTTGAAACGCGAACATTAGAACTCTTCCATAGTGTATCACAATGGTTCAGAACACTTTCATTTTAAGGCATGCTTTTCAGACTAACAGTATACTGAACTGCAGAGACCCCCATTGTCATTTATTGGGTATACATTGTTTAATTAACATACTCCAGAGTTCAAAAGGTGTTAGATGTTTTACATGTAACAAGAATCTATTATTCTGTGGTCATCCACAAATTCAGAGGTAGTTGTTCTGAAATGCATGTCTAATACATCTAAGAAATGGAAACTTTTATACTAGCAAGTGATTTTAAAAGAACAAAAACTGTGGATAAGGTGCTCAAAACATCTTAATTTTGATTTGTAATGGTAGCAATATGCTTGTCTTTTTCATTTGGTAATGTTTTCTTTTGTTTGCTCATCAATGGAACCTAGCACCTTTGGGCAAATGCCAGAAGTGTTTCTTCAGTAGCGGGGTCCCTTTTTCTGTGTGGGCCAAGCCACTTTACTATCCACCCCTTCACCGGAATCAAAGATGAAGAGACACAGGGAGACAGTGTGGCGCTTCACCAAGCCTCTTTTTTATTTGGCAACTCTGTTAAACAAAAAGAGTAATGAACATTCTGCTGTCGCTCTGCACTCCCAGCTACAGCTAGAACAGCAATACAGTGCACATTACTTTCCATGTTTTTACACACAAGTACATTACAACAACACATTTCAAACAGTACAACCCATTATCTGCATGTCTGGCAAACGAGTGAAACATTTCTTTCTACCTTCATTCTCTACCGTATACAACATTATGGAGAAAGTATAAAGACAATAATAAACAGCTTTCCAATATTACATTCATCCCCTCTGAAGTTTTGCTGTTGGTCTATTTTTGTAATTAATCATTAAAAGCTGTGTATTTTTAGTAATGGAAAATGCATTATGTAGCAATGTAAGATTGCATTTTGTGACAGTTTAAATGTCCACATTTCAAAACAAAAATGCATTTGTATCATTCTTATCTGCAAACAAAACAAAGCAAAGGAATGCTTGGTAAAAAAAAGAGCATTGTATCCATAAACCCTCCACCTTGATGAGTTTCTTTATTACAAAGGTATTTATGATTAACAAACAGCCAATAAGCCCTTACCTGGATAAGAACAGACTTCACTTCAGAATAGGAGGTGCAAATCCTTTATTAACACCCAATTAGCTGTTAATAAAGCATGTGTGGGAATAGGTGTAATAACTACCTTGCAAAGCCTTATTCAGTGCTTATCAATGATCTGTTAAGTACTTGTTAGTTACCAGTAAATGACTAACACCTAATAGGTGATGCTTAAAATATAGTGTTACCGTTATTTCCTTTTCTCCAGAATATTCAATTATCATCCGGTATTAAGTTTGCAGAGATATGAATTGCCATCTTCACATTTTGTTTTCACAAAGGAAAAAAGTTGTTTCTAATTTTATTTAAAATTGTGATTTTTTTTTTTTTTTAAACATGGCCGCAGAAAACTATTAATCTCTGTGGAAATTTGCAGGCACTTCAGTTTTCTCAGACAGAAAACGCCAGCTGCATAACACAATGATTATGCCTCAGTCATGAAGCCTTCACCCTGGTCACACCATCTGTATCAAACTCATTTCAAAATATTGTTGTGAAGTTTGAGAATTATGAATACAATGCATTATTTAAGTTCAACAAAGTTACCCATGGAAGCGAATTAGAAAAAAAAACGTGCCGCAAAATGTGCCGCATAATCACAAAAAGCATGCAGCAGCATTCCGGCTTTCTGCATGGCTGATTTTTTTGTCACAGAATCCTGGAGAGATTTTTACTGATGGCTGATGTGTAAAACGAAATCTTTGAATTTCCTATTGCAGCCAGTAAGCCCTGTTTTGTAAATGCTGAAATAAATACTGTGAAGTACAAAAGGAATGTCAAAGGCTTTCTGCACAGAACAAAAGCAATAACAATAAGCTAGAAGCACAACACGCAGCTCCATTTCCAGCTTCTAAATCTGCCCTCGATGTGCAGGTCATTACTTCATGAGATGAACATCCTGATAACCCTGACGTGGCTCCGGTGAGCGAGATTGCCATTGAAATCTACTCTTTGACCTTCTTTCATACAAGAAACAGAATAAGCTATAAATTCGATACATTCCTTCAATTTAAAGAGAATTGCAAGCAACCAAAGGCTGATTGTGCAGAAAATGAAAGGTCTCTAGTTCCTATTATGATGCAAGCAGACAAGCATCCTACTGTAAAAGGTAAACTAACAGTGGGAAATACATTGCCCAGGCTTTCTAAAGCCAGTTTTGTCTTCAAATGAGATTGAAATGACCTTTGTGCTACTGAAAGGTTTTCTTTTTTAAAGCCAGGTCGAGAGACAAGTTTGCTGGTAAACTGAAAATGGGTAATGTATATATATATATATATATATATATATATATATATATATATATATATATATATATATATATATATACCAATTTAACTGTCATACTAAATTCATCTTATTTTTATATAATATTGCCATATAATCCAAACACCACATGCTCTGAAACAAAAGAAGGTAAGCACTAAAAGAAGCACATTCACACATTCTCATTGTTTTAATGCAAACCAGCAATAAGAGACTTCAAACTGGGTTCTAATTTGATGATCGATTCACCAATATGTAATCGAAGCTTGGGAAATTTAAGGCTAGATGATCAATAATCGATGCATCGATTAATTATTGCACCCCTAAAAAACTATACAAGGTCTGTAGATTCTGGGGCATTGCTTGAAGCAGTGACAGATTGTGTTTATGTTTTTGTTTTTTTGTTTTTTTTAATTCAGAGCCTCTTAACACAACCTTTATTTTCAGGGATCCCTTTACGAGAGAACAGTCAAGCTCTGTAAACAAAAGCAGCTGGACCGATCTTGGGTTTGACCCTGGGGAAAACAAACCATACTGGACGTCATTTCCAGATCTATCTAAAAATAATACATAGTGGAGCTGGGAAGAGGCTTGTTGTTTGTAGCCTGATCACACTCCCATCCATTTATAAAAGGGTAGACTGAGCTGCAGGTGACCTGATTCACAGGGGTCAGGGTTATGGACAAAGGTCTCATGGCTGTCACTCTTCATCTCTGATCTCCTCTGCAGTGTGTATGTGGCTGTCATTGAGTCGTTCACTATTTAGAATACGTGATACAGACCATTCTTTAGTTCAGTCAAGTGAAGAAAGAAGTTTCTGAAAATATGTTTTTAGCTTCACAATGAGTGACAGCACTAATAAGAAACAAGGGATTTATCACTGAGCACCAGATTGCAGGCTCTGAACAAAATTGAGTCATAAGTTATTTTTTTTTTATGTCATTTCTCCTACTAATCATCGCCCCCAAAGCAACATTATTCAAATCTGAATGTTAAATGTCAGCTTACTAACCCTGGGTCAGAGGCCTTTATTCAGATCTATTACACAATCTCAAATCATGATTTGAAAACCCTGGTGTAATTCAACTGGACATTCAACTTCGCCACAGGCTGGAAACATCTCTTATTCATTATTGTTATTTTTATTATACGAGGCAAAGTGTAGTTGAAAAGAGTTTAACAGTCTTATTATTGGTCAGTCGGTATGGCACTACTCACAGATAAGAATACACATGCCCCCTGCAGTTAAAAAACACTGGTGTCCAGTAATCTGACATCAGTTTTTCAAAACTAATGCTGTCACTGCCATTCATTCATTATTCATCAAGTAATCCAAGGGGAGCCCCCTATGATCGAGATCCACAATCCACTTCCCAAACCTGGCATGGCATGTTGAGAGGAAAACTCATGTCTTCCTAATGCAGGGGGTCAGTGCTCTAACACAGCACTGTGCTGTGGCAAGATATCAAGCAAAGCTTGCTCTTCTACATTAAGAACTCCACAGAAAAACAGTGAAGCAGTCGCCACTGCAATAAACTAAACTTGTAAACCTAAAATAAAACTAATACTGACTGTCAGGCTCTAAACTGCTTCCAATGTAAGAGTCCTCTGACTGCTCCAGTGTACTGAAAGAGTCCTCTGACTGCTCCAATGTACTGAAAGAGTCCTCTGACTGCTTCCAATGTACTGAAAGAGTCCTCTGACTGCTTACAATGTACTGAAAGAGTCCTCTGACTGCTCCAATGTACTGAAAGAGTCCTCTGACTGCTCCAATGTACTGAAAGAGTCCTCTGACTGCTCCAATGTACTGAAAGAGTCCTCTGACTGCTCCAATGTACTGAAAGAGTCCTCTGACTGCTCCAATGTACTGAAAGAGTCCTCTGACTGCTCCAATGTACTGAAAGAGTCCTCTGACTGCTCCAATGTACTGAAAGAGTCCTCTGACTGCTCCAATGTACTGAAAGAGTCCTCTGACTGCTCCAATGTACTGAAAGAGTCCTCTGACTGCTTACAATGTACTGTAAGAGTCCTCTGACTGCTCCAATGTACTGAAAGAGTCCTCTGACTGCTTCCAATGTACTGAAAGAGTCCTCTGACTGCTCCAATGTACTGAAAGAGTCCTCTGACTGCTCCAATGTACTGAAAGAGTCCTCTGACTGCTCCAATGTACTGAAAGAGTCCTCTGACTGCTCCAATGTACTGAAAGAGTCCTCTGACTGCTTCCAATGTACTGAAAGAGTCCTCTGACTGCTCCAATGTACTGAAAGAGTCCTCTGACTGCTCCTCCCCATAGATTATTGTGTTGCAACCTCGCCTCTTCAGATAACCAGTGGGCATGTGCAAAATGTGACAGCTTGATCAGAGGACAAGATGAACCAATGAAAACTCTACCGACTCCTATGTGCAGGAAGATGTAGCCATGGTAGGAGTCTGGAACCAACCCTTCGAAAAATGTATCATGGTAACAGCATAGCAAAGAAACCATTGTGAAGTATACAGTAGGGACACAATTGAAAGCTCAAAGAGGTATAGTAAAGAACATTAAAAACATGGCAAACTATGGTAAATGCACAGTATAACCATGGGAAAACTACAAAAATACTGTGACAATTTACCATGCAAAACTTGTATATATTACAATGCTTAATGTATTCCAATTAGTCAGTATGTGACGGCAACGAGTACAAAAAAACATACATAAATAAATGATGGAGACCCTGTTTGTTTGTAGGTATAGTGTTTCTCAGAGGAGAACATAGCATGAGATGCCAGAGGTAATGCTCAGCAGCCCCCAGTGTTGCAGCAAAACTGAAGAAAGGATGTTGAAGAAGTTATTTATTCTTTGCAGTGGTTTATCAATAGTCTCTACAGGACTGGATGTACAGAAGTTCAAAAACAGCACAAAGCACCCTCAACAAGAATCGAAGGCATTTCTGTCCCAATCTGCAAGGCATGAATCTCTTCAGGAATACATATTCACATTCTTCTGAGGCCAAGCAGTGACTGAAAATGAAAATTCCAAGAAATTACATTAATTACAAAAAGATCAAACGCACGTAAAGGGAGCTATGCAAATGCAGATCCCACATGAATCTGAAAAGGCCTGCGTTTAAGGGATGTGTTTACTCAGCACAGAGTGGTTTCAAACACATACAGGTATACTTAGCCTCATATAGGCACACACACACACACACACACACACACACACACACACGTTTTCCCTAAGTCTGCCTTTAGCTAGTATAATAGAGTGGAGGCTGTGCACGAACCGGCGACCCCCTGCACCACATGCTAGCGCCTTCACCACCGTGCAGAAGAGCGAGGCTAGTCTTCATTTGTGCTTTTAGAGATTTAAATCTCATCTCATCTCACCGACAGGGGACAGAATCCGTAACGGCAGTGCATCACCCAACACTGCCTGTTACACTAGCTTGAGTTAGAGATCCTAATTCCATTCAAATCATATGACAGTGTGACCTCTGAACTCTGCCAGCCCCTCCCACTCTACATTTATATTATGTAGACATAGTGTCGATGTAAACGCAGCGGTTGAATTTTCACTCATCAAGGCAGGGGAGAAACTTTTGTCTAAGTGAGACAAAACTGACGGGTGGATTTAATAATACTCGTTCGGGACGAGCCAGCTGAATTTTATAGCCACCTATAGTCATTTTCAAAGGGACACTGGATAAACACAGACTGGTACTTGATGCAGAGCGATTATACTGTGCTTTAAAATGCTCTTATAAAATCCAGCTTTGGTGTATACTGCTAAGGAGTGGCAACCGATCAGCGTTGACATCTTTCTGGGAGATACAGCAACATAAAACTTAAACACGGCTAAAATTCCATTCTGGAGAGACCAAGCTGAGACAGGAGTTGCTCTAAAATAAAAAAAAGAGAAAAGTTTATTGCTTTAACTTTTGCCTAAATGTGTCTTTTGAATGCTCGTTGCTGGAATGTCAACAACCCACCAATATCTTGGGATGCTTTGGCACAATAAGATGCTATGGAAGATTAAAAAGCATTGTATCATGAACTGAGTTCAAGTTGTAATAAGAGCTAAAAGCAAGACACAACATTGGTACTGACAGAGACATAACTGGAAATTAAAAAGGCAAAGACATAATGTACTAGATTTCTTATTTTTTTGGTGAAACAGATAGCTACTAAAAATATACCCGCTGAAATAAGCAACTATGAATTTTTAAAACTTCAGTTCCATTATAAACAGATTGAATCCCCTCTGGAGCTTCTGTTAACGTCATGCAATTTTAAGGGAAAGAGAAACTGCTTATGGACATGACATATTTATTCAAATTATGATAAAAAATGTCTGGATTCACTGTTTTATTTTTATTAATGCAGCAGTACAGATTTCAGAGGTTCGGGTTAGGGTGAGGGTGATGGTTAGGGTTTAGGGTTAGGGTTAGAGTTAGGGTTACAGTTAGGGTTAGGGTTTCTCTTGTGTTCTCAAAATGCTATTTCGGTACCCGCTGAACTTTTAAGAGGGTCAAACCTAGCATCAAGACATTTTCTCAGCAGAACTCCTAAACAATAAGCGACAAGAGAAATCAGGCTTCTTCTCAGCTCTTCTATGGCCTTTTATTCCCATATCAATTCTAATCTTAGGGTTTTCCTAATAAAACCCACTGTTTCACAAAGATCAGGGCTGGTCAACAGAAATCTCTATAGGAAATCATGGAAAATCTTTCAACTGTTAACATTATATTAGAGCAAGATGATGATAGTTTAAACAGTCAAGTTGCAAGAGTTTGTCATAAAGAACATATGAAGCCGCACTGTGGCGTTCTGTTCCAAGGTTGGCTTGGTGTCTTCACAGCAGATGGATTGGCAGCTCTGTTTAAACCATTCTGACTATGCTAATTCGATTGGATGTATGCTAGTCAGTTCAAAATTATATTGAATTAGATGCCATGAATTCCCATCTGAACAGCTAAACTTTATATTTCAAAGATACAGTCAAACTTATTAAGAACGCTACGTATTCAAACGTTTCAGCTAGAGCCTTCATCAGTGCACACCTTCATCCCCGGTATATAATGTATGCGTTGTAGTTGTTAGTTATTCTTCACATTGCTCTTTCTCATTTGGGTAATCAAGCAGGCATGTTAAACTGTAGTGATAGTTCTTATAGAATGAATAGCACACTGTACTGTACCTGAGTCATGCTGATGTCGTTTTACTGCCCATCTCCATCTCCATCTCCATTTCCTCCATGAGGTCAGCTTGCTGTTCTGAAGGTGTTGTTTAGATGTAAAGCAGGCTTCTGTCTAGGAGACAGCAGCATGCAGCCCAGTCCAGTTTATTCTCAGACAGCCTGAAGAATCCCAGATGTTCAAAGAAAGCAGCAGAGCAACATTACAGTACTTATACCATAGCATAATCAAAAGGAACTCTTTCATTTACTGGTACAGTTCACATACCACTTAATGTACAGAATGAAATATTACATACAAAGCTGTCTAGAATGAGTTTCTTTTTTTCAGAAATTGTAGACAAATTCTTATATATGAATTTGAAATGAAAATGTTTACTATGGAAGTTGTTTCACCTAAACTGGATTTAGAGTTACATACCATACAACACTGTACTGCTCAATCCTACACATGTACACACCATACAACACTGTACTACTCAATCCTACACATGTACACACCATACAACACTGTACTACTCAATCCTACACATGTACACACCATACAACACTGTACTGCTCAATCCTACACATGTACACACCATACAACACTGTACTACTCAATCCTACACATGTACACACCATACAACACTGTACTGCTCAATCCTACACATGTACACACCATACAACACTGTACTGCTCAATCCTACACATGTACACACCATACAACACTGTACTGCTCAATCCTACACATGTACACACCATACAACACTGTACTGCTCAATCCTACACATGTACACACCATACAACACTGTACTGCTCAATCCTACACATGTACACACCATACAACACTGTACTGCTCAATCCTACACATGTACACACCATACAACACTGTACTGCTCAATCCTACACATGTACACACCATACAACACTGTACTGCTCAATCCTACACATGTACACACCATACAACACTGTACTGCTCAATCCTACACATGTACACACCATACAACACTGTACTGCTCAATCCTACACATGTACACACCATACAACACTGTACTGCTCAATCCTACACATGTACACACCATACAACACTGTACTGCTCAATCCTACACATGTACACACCATACAACACTGTACTGCTCAATCCTACACATGTACACACCATACAACACTGTACTGCTCAATCCTACACATGTACATACCATACAACACTGTACTGCTCAATCCTACACATGTACACACCATACAACACTGTACTACTCAATCCTACACATGTACACACCATACAACACTGTACTGCTCAATCCTACACATGTACACACCATACAACACTGTACTGCTCAATCCTACACATGTACACACCATACAACACTGTACTGCTCAATCCTACACATGTACACACCATACAACACTTAAAGGACTTCAGAACAATTTAACGGTTTGTTTAGACACTTCAAATGGGATTAAAGTTCACTGAGAGATCCATTGTCTGCACATTCTGAAGAATATTTCTGTGGAAGCCAATTACCTTACCTGTGAAAATATTGACTTGGCCAACCAACCCAACTGTAACAACTTGTTTTTTCCTTTCAGTGTGTGTCCAGACACTTAGCCAGCAGTGTCTTCTGGGATAAGTCAACTCTTGAAGACTTGCAGGAGATTCAGCATTCTGTTCACTTCCCTTTGGAGAGAAATAGGTGCCATTTCAGACGTCTTGTGTTCTTTTTACCTGTGTAACTTCAGGATGCCATACACAGAACGGTTTGATAATGCCACTGACAAACCACATGCATTAGTGACGAACAAAGAAGAAGCACACAAGCAAAGCAGTCACTCAATATTCCCAACTTTCCTGTCAAATTGAGGGAAATAGTGGAGGTGGTTTCTCAAGTATATCTGGGTTAGGAAACTGTCTAAGGACATTCTTTAGCACAAGTTATTTTGTGCATAATAATCTGTTGGTCTGTCTGACTGTACGTTAGGTGTGCCACAGTTACATGTGTTTTGCTGTGAGGAATTTTTAAACCTGAGCGTTTTTGGCAGTGTTCTGCAGCTTTGGAAAGCAGAATCAAATTAGGCTTGATGCAGCTTTCTTAAGGGATGACAACATCTTGGCTCATTTAAACTGATGGCCACTTCTGGACCTAAATTGTGCTGTTTTACCATATTAGGGCACTGGGGATCTATTTCTGACAGCCCTTTTGCATCTGGAAAATGTCCATTTTTGACACATTAGTGTGGCTCTTGCAGCTGTATCCAAGGAAGCAATGTTAAACTGCTATGAACAGAGAAAAGAGGCACTCCATAACTTCCTAATGACCTGCGGATAAAACAACGGATCCAGAAAGCAGCGGCTGCTGTGAATGTCCTGACTAATGCCTCAAAACCGATGCATTAGCCGAGATACTTGTGTTTGGTTTCAGAGAGCCTGAATTGCACTGATCTTGGACAACCTTGGGTAAGGCAGTTCATTAGTGACAATCTGGGTTTGTGATTACATCTATTAAGATATGATTCCATCTTCAAATCAGTTAGCCCCAGTGAGTATTGCGGGCTGGCAGAACTCGCTCTCGCCTATTCACACTGATGGTGTAATGTACCTAATCAGCACCCAATGCGAGGGGCGTGGGAGGTGGGTTTTAAATCTCTGACTGCAGAAACATAAGCAATACAAGGTCTGTAAAATGTATTATATATTCAGGGAGATGTTAGGGTTATAAAAATAAGATATACAGTACATTGACTTTTGTACTCTGAAGATCTTAGATTGCAGATGGATCTGGTGGCGGTCCTAGTTTGAAAATGGAGTGAGATGAGATTGCGTTTTACAGGATCACGGTGCAGCTGGAAATGTAGAATTTCTCTAACTGACTTTTCATTTTAGACAACCTCCCTAGTTTTGCTGCAAGAAAATTCTCAAGTTTGGGGAATGACATTTCGTCTGTCATTTAGATCCCAGAGCAGCCGTTTTTTTGACCAAAGCGAAAAGGGACTCCAGTTGTACTGCTTCTCATGCATAAAGTCCAAACTGGCTTGAGGATTTACCCTTTCATAACATTGCCCCCCCCCCCGTCTGAATGAAGCCTGCTGATGATAACCTTCTGCTTGTCAAAGGCATGTCCACTCTCCTCCAGGTCTCTCCCTCACAGCTGCTGCTGACGCACATTCTTGTTCTGCGTGTCACAGAAAGCTTGCCACTGCCACAAGCATGGGCCGCTCTAGTGACGTCAAAGAGGTGATCCAACCAGCCTTTCAGTCTGCTCCAGCCTCCCTTTAATGACATTACTATCTAATGATAAAGTGAAGAGACGTGCGAGTGCCTTGCTCTTGGACTAATTACACTTCACTCTCATACTTTCCATTACCTATGATTATTATTTTCTTCTTTCAAACAAAAGAGATAAAAAGCCGGGGGGGGGGGGTTGGGCTTTGTGTTCTTTTCATAGGCTTTC
>NC_081195.1:67793881-67821381 GCF_902713425.1 Acipenser ruthenus
AGGGCAGAGGCCCGACTGTGCTGGTGTGTGGGTACAGCCGTAATTTGGAAAAAAAAAAGGTAGAGTGAAGCCTTTTTGTGTGTGTGCTGTTTTGTTTCTTTTATTTTTTGTTACAGGTAAACAGCTTAGCTGTCCTGTTTAGTTTAGGTTCCTGTTTTGTTTTAGTTAGTGCTCAAAGAGAGCTAGGTGTTTGTTTTGTTTATTTTGTTTTTGTGTTTCATTAAAAATAGCGCAACTGCACTTCAAAAATCCATTTGCGTGTGTTGGGTCAGTGTTTTAAAGGGGCAACGAACCGCGGTGAGGGCGATTTTATTACAATATATATATACACTACTGGTCAAAAGTTTTACAAATAAACAATTGGAGATAAAAAAGAAACCATGGAATCGTTTTGTTTAACAAAATTTAATCTAAATTTTTGACTCATCAAAGTAGCCACCTTTTGCAGATATAACAGCCGAACACACTCGTGGCATTCATTCTACAATGGAAATCAAATATTGTTCGGAAAGTTCTTCCCAACACTGTTGCAGAAGTTCCCACAAATGTGTTGCACTTGTAGGTTGCTTTGCTTTCACCCTTCTGTCCAGTTCATCCCAAACCAGCTCGATGGGGTTTAAGTCTGGAGACTGTGCTGGCCATTCCATGATTTGAAGCCTATCGTCTTGTTCTTTTCTTCTAAGGTAGTTCTGACATAGCCTGGAGGTATGTTTTGGGTCATTATCTTGCTGTAGGATGAACCCCTGACCAACTAGGCATATACCAGAGGGTATTGCATGGCGCTGCAAAATGCTGTGGTAGCAGTTTTGGTTCAGGGTGCCACTCACTCTGTGCAAGTCGCCGACTCTGGATCCAGCAAAAGAGCCCCAGACCATCACGCTTCCTCCTCCATGTTTGACAGTTGGTGTCACACACCGAGGAACCATCCTTTCGCCTACTCGATGGTGTACAAAAACCCTGTGTGATGAACCGAAGATTTCAAATTTTGATTCATCGGTCCATAAGACCTTCTTCCAGTCTTCAGTAGTCCACTGGCGGTGCTTCGTGGCCCAGGCAAGCCTCTTTTTCTTATTTTGCCATCTTAGCAATGGCTTTCTTACTGCCACTCGACCTGTCAAACCTGCAGCTCGAAGTCTTCTCTTCACAGTTGAAACTGAGACTTGCTTACTTCGACCAGTGTTAAGCTGTGCTTGAAGCTGTTGTCCTGTGAGCCGCCTATCACGCAAGCTGTTGACTCTCAGAAACTTGTCTTCTGATTCTGTTGTGGCTTTGGGTCTGCCAGGCCTCTTCCTGTCAGAGTTTCCTCCAGTTTCCAAGTGCCTTTTGATGGTGTAGGAAACTGTTCTCACTGACACCTTGGCTTTCTTTGTAATTTCTCTAAAGGAAAGACCTACACTTTTAAGGGTTATAATGGTCTGTCTGTCTTCCTTTGTTAATTGCCGTTTACTGGCCATTATGAGAGCAATAAACGTCTTCCTGCAGTACAATACTGTCCAAATAATGCTTAAGAGGGTGTAGTAACACAGTCTGTTCCAACACTGCTTTTATACAGACAGAGGGTTTGTAAGTAATCAACAAAAGTTGGGACACCTGTAGGAATTGTTAGCATCAACTTTCAAGGCTTAATTTACTTCCATTGCTGCAGAACAGCTGTAAGTTGTTAACCCATTACTTGCTCCCTGAGAAAGGCCTTTTTGTTAACTCTGAAATGTACATTATTTTTCAGTTTTTGGTAACCTAAACTTTTTTTTTTTAACCTCTGGCAGTTTACCGCTTACCTTTGTACCATTTCAGGTTATTCACTGGACTTGAACTGCTTAAATTTCAATAAAAACTGGAAAAATGGGGGTGTTCTAAAACTTTTGCCCGGTAGTGTGTGTATATATATATATATATATATATATATATATATATATATATATATATATATATATATATGTATTTCTATGTATGGAAAATATAGAACTGTATTACTGTATGTATAAAATGCACTTTACTTCATATTCACAATAAATCCAACCAAGCAGCATTGATAATTGTTCTGCCTAATTAGGGATGCTGATCATCTGTCTTTTTAAGCATACTGAAGTAGCTCTCGACAGGAAGCTTTGACAATCAGCACAAAGCAGCCATCCTCCATGGAAGGTAAGTACTTACAGTGCGCTCTGCATAGTCTTCCCTCTCTCCCTCTCTGAACGATTCAGCCGTACTCAGCAGCTGTGCCATGGTTCTCAACAATAGCCTGTTTAGTATTTGTGTCTGACTCAATGTTCTCCTTGGAGATTATTCAAGTTGCCTAGGTTTTTATGGAAGATACTTCAGTCGGATCGATGCACTGATTAATTGCGGAGCCCTCTTTTGAAAGCAGACTGAGACCTATGGATACAAGGGAGTGTATCTATGAGTCTGGAGCTCATCATTTAATAGGTAGATAAAGGTTTGATCAAAAGCATAATTGCTTTAAACCAAAAAAGAAAAACAATAAGAAAATCTGGTTCAAATATCAATGTACTATAAAAAGAAAGTATTTTTTTATTTTAATGATATAACCCAAATCCTAACCCTAACCCTAACCCTAACCCTAACCCTAAACCTATCCTTAACCCTGGCTCTAACCTTTCTCTGATACAGGTGTGTACTTACATATAACTTTCAAACATTGGCCTAAGTTGTTATTTGATTTTCCTTTCACAAAACATGCTGCATGTGGGCCCAAAGAACTGGATGAATCTGTGTTAATGAGCAGTTTACCTGGCTCTGTTTGTGCTGCAATACTGTGGAAAAGCTGGATCAGCAAAGTCTGACATCAAAAGGCAGTCTAATCCAGTAGGAGCCTGCTCTGTATTTATATTGAAAACACCTTTTAATATGTGACAGTGCAGAAGCACACACGGCTTGATATGACAACAACTCTCCTACAGCGTCTAACGCCATCTCTGCCCTGCCCTCCCAGTTTAAAATGCTACCACTTCTGAGCTCTGACCAGTCACAAACAGCAGACTGAAAGGGACACTTTCATCTACATTTCAGAATATATTCAATTCTTTACCAGTTTCAGATCCTATCATATGTGTCCTCTGACATTCTCCATTGCAGTTTCTGCTCAGATCATTTTTATCAGGCTTACTGACTGATCCTGAACTGTCCTTTTTCAATGACTGTTTTCTGTTTGAGGTTGTTTCAAACTAGGGGTGGGCAGCTGTAATTTCTGTCCCCTCAGAAATTGTTTTTGTCTCGACATTTTCAATGTATTAAGTCACAGTTGATACACTTGCACGCCTCTAGTGGTCATTCCTAAAACCAACTCCCGTCAGAAGCTCAGCTCTTAGGAGTCTTTTCAGAAGGTGCACCTATGGTTGAAAAGCATGCTTAATATTGATCTAGGTAGAAACAACAATAGTGACTGGTACAACACACACTGTAATATTAGGATATTAGGTATGAGGTAAGAAATGAAACTTTCAGAACAGGTAGGTGGTGCATCACTTTAACCAAGTCAACTGCTCATCTCCTGGACATTTATAAGCCTTTGGACAGTTTGATTGAATGGTGCCGTAGAATGTTTCCTGTTGCTCTGTTTATTTTGGTTGAATCTTACACGTGTACTTCCACATCATTACAATGTTACTATGCATATATCATTATAAAAAGATTTACATGTAAAGTACATTGTAGCTATGCATAATAACATTGCTATTATGTGTAAGCACACATGTATTTACTATATAACTACTATGTAAATACACAGTAGTAAGAGACACAATGTAAGGTGTTACCTGGTTGTGTCAGGTCTGTGTCTGTACTGGTGTGTTTTCCGTTATGACTTTGTCTATTACTTCATGTCCGATTGCCCCCAGTCGGCTTCTCCTGAGCTGCATACAGGAGAGCGGGGGCCTGGTTGGAGTTGTAGTGTGTCATCAGTTCCTCACCTGTGTGTGAATAAAAGTGCCTGTTCATTTTACACACTGACTCGACCGTCATAATCCGCTACAATACAAATTGTATTATAAAATGACCCTACAATATCGATCTTCAACAAAATAAAATGGGGACCACTGATAATGTTGCAAATAAAAGCTATGAAAATGGATTTTGAAACCCTGGTTAGCACAATGAAAATGTTTTTCAATATTCACTAAGCAAAGACTATGCACTTGCAGCCAAGCAATTGAAGTGAATTTAATGTGTAAAAAAAGCATTTTTTTCTGCCAGAGCCTTTAGCCACAGGCTCCGAGCACATTCATGGGTCTGGCTCTTGAAAGTTACAAAGCCTTTAAATGTTAATTAGAATATTGTGGAGATGTGAACATGTTGCCAAACATTTCAATTTAATACAAGTCCTACAGGGTATGCCACGCTTCTCCGGAGGTACAGTTTCTCAAACTAGATCACTTCTGCATTTTTCTTGGACACCGAAGGTAGCTGGGTTTCCACTTTCCCCATTGTTTTGCCATCAACAGGTGGCTTGTATACCAATACGTCTGAAACGTTCGACAATCACAGGGCTATCTCTGAAACCACAGTGTCTCGACTTTGTGACCCGAGTGAGATCTCATTTAACTGCTTTTCTTGCACATTTGTGCCTCATGATTTTCTCAGCGTTGCATTCCTGTTTCTTTTCTTTTTACACAATGGGTTCGGGTTTGTGGAGTAGACAGAGGGTTAGGGTTCGGGTTTGTGGAGTAGACAGAGGGTTAGGGTTCGGGTTTGTGGAGTAGACAGAGGGTTAGGGTTCGGGTTTGTGGAGTAGACAGAGGGTTTGGGTTCGGGTTTGTGGAGTAGACAGAGGGTTAGGGTTCGGGTTTGTGGAGTAGACAGAGGGTTAGGGTTAGGGTTTGTGGAGTAGACAGAGGGTTCGGGTTCGGGTTTGTGGAGTAGACAGAAGGTTCGGGTTCGGGTTTGTGGAGTAGACAGAGGGTTCGGGTTCGGGTTCGGGTTTGTGGAGTAGACAGAGTAGGTGACACACAACAAGACACAATTGTGCTGCTCTATGTGTTTCTTTAATTAAAACTGTTCTAATGAAGCAGCTGTTAGTCTTCTCCTGTGCTGCCTGTTTTACATAGTCCTGCCGTTACAAATCATACTTAAAAGATTGATAACTAAGGCTTAAAAGAACTTTTTTGCATGTAGTGCTCCACTTTTATAACACTATAATTGGGAGCCATAGTTATGAGACTGTACTATTAAAGTTTCACCTCATAACGAGAATGCAAATGCTAGTGGAATAGCATTATGGGAGCCAAGGGAGCTGCCTTATGAAGGGGGAGCACTGTGTCTTTGATTGGCATTATCAGAGTTATCACTCGTCCCTCTTTAGTCTTTTCTTCTGTGGAAGACCTTTTGGTTCTGTACTTGAACTGCAGCTTTGAAAATGCAGATATTGGTAAAACTTCAAAATGAGGTGTCTATAATTTTAATTTGAGTATCTTTATTTAGCTTATTGCTAAAAGTCATTTAGAAAATCCAGATGCTAACTGACAACTCAGCTGATGAGACTGAATGTGTTTTGGCTGAATGGCTTCCAGGTACGTTATTAAGCAGTCCAGTCGACATAAAGGTTATCTGTCTGTACTTTTTTCTTGCATGTACTTTGCTGTGCAAGACTGTTTTGGAAACACTGTGCTGCAGAGACTCAATAGGGTTGCATTACGACAGGCATTGTATTGTATTATTCAACACACCCCTCATCATAGGAAAAATTGACACTCAGAACAGTCTTCTGGGGCAAACCCTCACTCGGCCAGCTAGCTCAGTAACAGCGACTCACAAATATTCTCAAAGCTTTTTACTCCAAATTGACGTTGGTGTTATTATTGTCTGAAAAAAATAAAAGGTACACTTTACATTGTGTCTCTAATTACTGTGTATTTACATAGTAGTTACTTAGTAAATACATGTGTACTTACAATGTTATTATACAATTTACTTAATGTGTAATTTATTTGCATGATATAACCCTAAAAAATTTCTGATACAAGTGTGTACTTACATATATTGTGCAAAAAGATGTACATGTTAAGTTGTAACTATGCATAATGACATTGCAATTATGTGTAAGTAAACAGGTAAATACTATGTAAATATACAGTAAAGACCCAATGTAAAGTGTTACCAGATAAAAAAAAAACCCATGTACTAATCTAACATGAGTAAGAATCAACTTCAGACTACTCACAAGTCCAGAAATGAAATGTCTGAGTTGTTTACTTCTGATTTGGAAACCTTTTTTGGGTGTGTATTTACTAACTATCTGAATAAAAAGAAAATTGAGAACTGTTTTAAGAAGTGTTAAAAAACATTCTTCAGCAGAATCTGAGAATAAACTTCTTACTTCTCTCTCTAAAGCAGTTTGAAATGGTTTTGTTAGCTGTGATTAATCATACTAGGCTTTGAAAAACACAGCACTTAACATTTTATGAATAGGGAGTTATTTAAAGAATGCATTTTCCAAGTTTTTTTTTCATGTTAAAAAAATCTGATAATAGCATTTGAAACATTCCAAGACTGTTGTTAACAAGGCTGTAGCAGGGCTGGGGCCATGCACATAAGGAAGAGGCTTCTGTGATTGTTTAAATAATAGTGGGACTGGTTTTAATAGGGAACCTGACGCTCTATGTGTACCAGCCTGTCTACTGTGTTTAGTTGTAGGAACAAGCAGCGTGTGTGTGTTTACCAGCTGTGAGCTCCTAATCAGTAGGTGGGCGTGGTGCAGCGGAGCGCCAGGAATAAAAGGGTCCCGATTATACAGATCGAGGCTGCTGTAAGCCATAGGGGCTTGGTGAACGACTCGGTTCAGCAAACGAAGCGACCGCCTCTAACGGCGATCGTGTGTATATTCTGAGGTTGGGAGGTGGTCGGGGGTTTGTTCCGGGAGAAGGACGCTGCAACGCACAAATGATTGTGTGTATATCTGAGGTTGGAATTGGGTGAACTGATCCCAGCAGACAGGTGTGGAAGCGGGACCTCCATTTGATAGTTTTGTGTACAGTGTATGCAGGCCATATGTTCCCCGTGAGCTACCATTGCTGGTAGCGTCACGTGAGGTTAATCTGTACCATGTAAATAAACCTGCGAGCATGCGGGGCGTATCAAACCCAACCTTCTAGTGTCTGTCTCCTGTCAATCAAGCAGCTTTGAAAAACATTATTTAAATAGCTTCAATCTTTTAATGAAAAGGACCCATTATCTAAATGAGCTTTTATATTTATTTAAATGTAGTAGAACTGAAGTGTGATTTTCTGCTTTTAAGAATGTGAAACACAGCCAGAAGCAGCTAGAACATGGTAGATACAGCCACACGAAGCCTGATCCGTATGATACCCCAACTCCTTTAGCAGTGTTCAGGAGGTGAACAAACCACAACCCTTACAACCTTGCATACCACGATTATGAGAGTTTTCCTGCTGTTCCCTTAAATCCCATTGCTGTTATCCGAGTCATTAATCTATGCCATTAAAACTTGCACTTGGTCAAACCATTCAAAACAGACTTCTTTTTTATTCCACAACATAAAAACTCCCACCAGGAAGTCTGGACACTAGATTGCATTGCTCAGTTGTGTTTTATGGGGTAATAACAAAGTGATGTATTTTGGAAATGAAGGCACTCGTGGTCTGCTCTCATTTCCTATGCTTGGTGCCCCTCTATTTTATTTTAATTTTGAATCCTGCCATTCAGCACAGACAAAATCATTTTTACCCACTCTCAGGACAGATCAACAAGTATATCTGGGTTGAAAGGGTTAAAAATGTACTCTGTAATGCACAGTTCTGAAAAAGGACTAAAGGGTTGATCCACCTGCCAATTTGTTTATTTCAATTAAGTTGCTGTAGTTATTTGTATGATTTATGTTAAGTAATGACATGTGCACAAAGCCAAAGGCCAGATCCTAAGCCATACCTAATGTGGCTATACTCTGGAACTGCTAAGACCAGTTGTAGTTGTTGTTGTACTTTGGGCCTCCTTTACACAGTGCTGGGTTAATACATATTTGTTTCATCCTGATCTCACTATGGCCATTTCTTCCGACAGACCTGGTTCCAAGATCTCATTAAAATCTCCTTAATGGAGACATAATTAGCGTTAATATGATCAGATTAAATCCATTTTAGAAGCTTGTGTACACATTTCTAAGTACAATAAAACCATGATAAGAAGGCATTAACTTGGTAGTTGAACTTTGTAAAGTGCCCTCGCCCATGGCTTTTACTTTCCTGACATAGTCTACAATGAGAATGCAACGCCCTCTAGTCAGGGTTCTTTCGCTTACTAAGTTCACTTAGCTGATTCTTAAAACACTGAATTGTCAGAATATACACTGCCTGGCCACTTTAAGACCTGTCTATTTGATGGGACTTGGCATCATGCTTATGTGGGACATGTTCTCCTGGTATATCCTGGGTCCCTTAAAAGCTGGAAGGCCAAATGAAGGCTGTTATTAACAGGCAGTGTACTTCCTTGCGCAGGTTTATTGAGGATTGTAGATATATCTCAAGTGATATTCTGCCTTCTACTGTATTATGAGCATGCTCTTGAAATTGCATGATAAAAATTAGATATTTTAGCAGTGGTAAAAGGCCATGTGATGCAAAATACAACTCATCCAATTCCAATAATAATACTGTAGTTTGAATCCACCTATAACACTGGAGTATGGAGTGCCTCAATAAGTTTTAATCTCTGCATCGAAATGTACTTTTTCACACCCATTATAGGTTAACATGTGATGGTGCGCAAGTGGAAGATACTTACGATTGTCTCCCACCTACATTTAGCCTAGTTTTCAATTCATTTATATATTAAAACACCATTAATGTTGCATGTACTGTATTACAGAAAATTGAAATTGACAGGCGGCAGACAGTAACCCATTTTAAATACTGATGTTTTGTTTCGGTTTTGTGGAAGTTTAATAGATTTTTTGGCTTTGGAAAAAAATAGGAAAAACACATGATTAGTTAATCCCTCTGCCTTCAAATGGTTATAACTCGTCATTTCAGCCAAAGCCACAGAGCAGTTTTGGCCACGAACCAATGTGGATAAATTACAGTAAACAAGCTTTTGTGACTTCTGCTATGCTGCAGAAATCATAGAAAATGTTCAGTTTTGAAAATATTTTTATTCCACTATGATTCTAAGCATAATACTGTGAATAAACTATACATTATTAGCAATAGTTATGTTCCCACGGCTACCGCTCCCGAGAATTCTACAGATAGGCAGTGACGTTCAAATTCTTAACATTAAATGGAATATGAAAGGTGTAATAAATAATATATAATAAATATAAAACTCAACAGAGATTGACTTTAAATAGCCGGATAGGTGGAGGAATCTGAAAATAAAATCTAAATGCAGGAAGAAAGAGGAGACGTCTATCCATGCAAATGACCAACTATTAGATCTAGCAGGGTTTTTAGTTTGATTTTTAATTTCTGTTTAGAAAATGATAAAATGCTGGTGGTTATAAACCACAACAGATCCATGTAGTTATTTTCAGATACCAAGGTCACTAAATACAAATAAAACATCTTCATATTTTGGTAAAGATCTAAAAAGTGCTAGGAATTAACCAAAACAGAGACTGTCGATCAAGATTGTTTTCCTTGTAGATGTTTGTCCAGTTTGTGAACTAGAACTCATTTCAACATTGAAGACACTGAGAAACGTTTTGTCATTGCATTTACTAAGTTTCATGTAGTATTTCTAAATTAGTTAACACAAAGTTTGTAAAGCAAAAGGATGGAACTTGTGAGAATGTAAAAACTGGTTTTGAATTTTGGTTATTACACCTTTAAATATTATCATCAGTGTTTTTTGTTTTTTTTTAAACAATAACATTTTTCTTTTCCTCGTATTAAGTTAATAGGATCCCAGGGTTATAGGTAACCCCATATGTTTGAATATATATATATATATATATATATATATATATATATATATATATATATATATATATATATATATATATATATATATATATATATTCAGGCCAATCCCATATCTAGAGTTTAAAAATAATTGACAAACCACATGGTGAGCCCAGTCCTTGAGAATCAGAGACCTCCATGGGAAACATTATTTATCAGTAATAGGTAATTTATGGGTGATAAAAAAAGGCAGTTATACATTTAATATAACTCATTAACTAAGGGCCATGAAGGGCAAAGTTCCAAATGACATCACATCCATATATATACTTATTCAGTATTATTTTTATTATAGAGAAGTATTACTGACCATAACTAAGGAACTTTTTTTTTAAAGCACAGGTAGAAGAAGGATGGCTCATCTAGACCTAGATATTAAGATAATTACCCTGATGTTCTATTACTAAAATATTTAAACTCCAGAAAATATCAATATGTAACATGTAGAAATCCAACCAGTCCCATCAAAACTGCTCAAAGCGCTATTTAAAATGAGGCCGTCATTACGTGAAGGGTATTAAACACAGGACATATGTAAAGCCCTGCACAGGTAAATAGGGTTTATTGTATGTAAATAACTGATTTCTTTTCTACCTGTACTTCTTTTCTTTCACACACAAATTCTACAGTTTATAAGCGCGCATCATTCTTTCCACGAGCTTCATCTAATAACACCATTATCTGTATTCAGTTTAAATGGAAGTTCCCTTCAATTCCTGTGTTATTTGAATATTTAGAATTGACTTTTTTGTGAGAAGAAAGAGCATTGTGTCCACAAATGTTAAAATATTTTTTAAAAGTTTGATTTAGAAAACCGTATTTTCCTGTTTGGGCGCCCCTGGTCATGTGACTAGGAGGGTGTACATAAGCAGGCAGTTCCTGCTTCTAAAATGGAGAGGAGGCACTCACCATTAGAGTGCTGGTGCACATGGCTAGCTACAAACAAGTCTGTTATTGTTAGTCTGAGTGCTGTTTTGCTATGGTTTTAAAAAGTGACTTATTTTTTTTCACATGTGCTCAAAAGGTGAATCAGTGGGATCAGTTCTGATCTAAGAAAGCCTATTTTTTCCCCTGAAGAACTCTGTTTGTTATGGTTCCAGTCCTTACACATGGGGATGGAACAAAGTGTTCTCTACAGATAAGTGGCCCTTCTGTACAGCTGGTCTTTAATGCAGGTTTTACTGTAGCCCATGAAGGGGGAGTCTCATTGGGGCTTTGTAATATCAATTATAAATGAACTGTGCAAAGCAATCACAAATAAAATATGTGAAAGGTGTGCTTACCTTAACTCGTTCCAGCCATCGGCATGTTCTGACTGCTGTGCTACAGGTAACAGGCATGTTATGCCATTTAGTTTTCATGTTGCAAAATGACGTTGCAGAGTGATAGGAACCTATAGAACAGTCAGCGGCAAGATATTAATTTCGCTCTTATAACCTGTGTGAATTTATCCAGTCAAGTCCTGCATAGGATTTATTTATTCTTGTGTTTTGCTCTATATCAGCCTTTACCTGGCTTTGAACTTGCTCTGAGCTTATCTGGAGAATCCTAAGTGCCAGGCACTGAACAGCCTTCCTCATTCCATTCAAACTGCAAGATAATGTGACATTTCAACTCTGCCAGCTCCAGCTACTGTTCATTTAAATAGACGAGAGAGGAGATGGGATTGGCAGAGTTGAAATTTCCGCATGATAAAAATTAATGTCAAAACAAATTCCCATTATTGACACCAAAGGAGCTATAAAGTTGCTGAAGATCTTAAACAATTTCAAATACAACCAGAGCTTACTGTGATCAAGCCTGATGTTTGTAAGTCATTCACCCTGAAAGCAGTGCAGGATTTTAACATTTTGACTTTGCTTCTCAGCACCACCCCCCTGGCCACTCTCTCAGTACTTGTTATGCAAACAATCTTTATCTAACCCATGGAGAAAATAACATTCCAATACAGGAAGCGTTTCCTCAGTTTATATTTGAAGATTTTCAACTTGGAAATCAAAGGTCAATACAGTATCTAGCCAAAACCCCACACAATTTATATTGCTCATTGAGATCCAAGACATATCCTTGGCCACCGCACGATACCGCTTCCAGATTTAGATGGTTTATCTTCGGTGATTGTGAATGTTGAGTGAGGCTGTGTGCAATTATTACCATACGCAATGGTCCAGTAATCCACGCCTTATGCTTTGATAATATTTTGCCTGGCCAGTGCTGGGTGCAAATCGGAATAACGTGTCAAGGCTGCCCCTGGGAGTTTCACAACCACATTGCTGAATTTGAAATTGACTTCACACTTACAGTACTTACTAGTGTTCCACGGTATATCGATACCTACGATATATCATGATACCAAAATCCTATGATTCCTAATATCGGGGTAAAATAAAAATATCGAAGTATCACGGTTTTTCAATACCTTGTTTTTTTTTTGAGCTTTTAAAACAAAACTCTAATTGTGTGCTTTAAAAGCAATATGAACTAATCTTACTCATTTCCATTTAGCAGAATTGACCAACTACCCTGCACGCTCTGGGAAAATGTAATTACTGCTACAGTCATGGCAAATGCCAGAGAGAAGCTTGATGTGGAAGTATTTGGGATTTCAGCCAGATGACAACAGCAATCTGGTTGAAGGCGGACAGTCAAAATATCGAGCGTGTTTTAAATAAGTGAAAAACAAACAGAGGAAATGCCAGCAATTTATTAAAATAGCTTTCAGATTGCCCCCGATCTCTTTGCTGAAGTTTACTTTGACTGTAGTTTCTTCCATTATTTTAGTTTAAGTGAATTCCAGTACATATTACTTATACAATAAAGTCACAGCAACACATACAACAGGAATGCGCTAGAAGTTGATCAAAAGGAGTTCATTGATGCTTGTTTACTTTGTCATTACAGTGTATTTGCTAGAAAGTGAAAAAACATGTGTCATTAAAACTCTACCGTATGTCAAATGTTAGCGATGTTTTTATATTCTTTGGATTGTGTGTTAATTCGTATTTTATGTGCATGTAATGTGACAGCTGTGAAAAGCGGTGGAAAGACCAGACTTTACTGCCAGCTTGTCAGTTTCCCTGACAGGATCAATGTGGCGGCTCACCTGCAGAGGTTCTGAGTCACACAACACAAGTCCGCCCATGCAGACGGCTACGGGTACAGCATGAAAGCATTGAAAAGTACTTGCAGTTTATTATAGTAAGTATAGTGGTAGTCTTTCGTCGAATTTAATTTCTTTGCAGGATTTTTAACAACCAAACGAGCATGATGGTCCGAATGGCCTCCTCTCGCTAGTAAAATGTCTTGTGTTCTTATTTAATGTGCACTGGGGCGTTGTTTTGACGGAGACATTTAGCTTGAAACAGAATTCTGTTCTAATAGCACGTAACAGGAAGGCATCTACATTAGTGGAAATGTAGCATTTAAATATAATCCTTAACTTTTAATTTTTCACTACTGAATTGCGTATGTTAGCAGCGTTTTTAGTAATGTAGTTCGCCAGAAGTATATATTTTTTTATCCTGCTGAACTAATGTGTGTATTCCCTAATGCAACACATTACTGTGTGTGTGTTTAAAAAGAAATGTTTTACAGTGTACAAAAATCAATCAGGCTAGTCTAGTTTAGCATTATACTCAGTTTACTTGTTTTACTTTTTAAAATATTTGAACAGTATAGATTCGTGGAGGTGTTATGTTATATGTGACTTTAAGAACATAAGAAATGTTACAAACAAGAGGAGTTCCATTAGGCCCATCTTGCTCATTTGGTTGTTTATTGATCCAAGCAGAAGCCTCATCGCATCATTCCTTGCAGTACCCGTGTGAATCAGCTTCCACAACAGTGCTTCGTTTTTTATTCCTTGCTCACATTTTTAGGGCACTTCTAAGATACCCCTGTATGTAAAACATCTGCCCCAGTTATAAAAAGTCTGCTTCAAGGAAAGTATTTCTGTGTTATTTGTTATCTATAAGAATTAAGAGAGTCCTTGTAACTGGAGTATTTGAAGCTGTCCGAAATGCCAAAGTTATTTTTTTTATATGTAAGAAATAAACAAAATGGTGTTGCTTACACTAAGTGTTGCTCTTTCTTACCAGTTTTATTTAATAGTCATTGACATTAAATATTAAATAATAATAATAATTATTATTTCTTTATTTGGCAGACACCGTTATCGCTAAACATTCTGTCAAAACTAATGCCTAAGAACAGGTGTGACTAACCCCTCCCATTTATTTAGTTACCTAACCACTTCTGCTCAGTATGCCAGTCTAACATCCTCACAAACAAAACGATACTGAAAGATAAAGGGAGTTTGCATATTTGGAACATGGGAGCCAGCTGTAGACATGCATGCAACTGATGGAGGGGATCCCCCACAGATTTACTCAACAGAGCCTCCAGTGGTGGGTCATGCGTATTACACAAAACTAGACTCAACAAATAAACAGCTACCAAATAGCTTGTCCTCCCAACCAGGGGTGCGAAAACTAGGGGTGCTGGAGGTGCGGCAGCACACTGCACTGCGCCTTTTTATATTGCTCTTGAACACAAACGATAATAGACCAATCAGCACTGACTCTCACAACAGGGGCGGGACATTTTATAAATCACACGGTTGCAATTACACGAGAGTCAGTTAGTAGTTGGAACACTTTAGAAGTTTGTTTACAGTACAATGATTTTTGAAAATGTCCCCAAAAAAGAATGTCTGCTTTTTTTGTAAATTCTCAGCGGCACCACCTGCTAAAATCAGCTCGTCACGAAGCCGCTAACTGGGGGTGCTGCTTTGTGGAGCAATACCAAAACACACGTTACACAGTGATAGTCTGGACATACTAGATGCCCATTCCCTCATGAAAAAATGACAGCATGACACCGGAGCGCAAGTCAACCCTTGGAGCCTTCTGCCCTTGTCTAGGACTACTGCAAATAAAACTGTTCAACCTGTTTTTACAAGTAAACATTTCTAAACTGCAGTATTTAAGTGGATCACAACAGCATATGCTACTTTATTTGATTGCTCTATATGTTTTATGATAAGCATGCTGTAAACATTGTATAATCTTAAATAGATAAACGTGTGTTGATGCTGCTTCGTTTTATTAACATGTTCATCATAACAGCACTCGAATGCATGGCTTCCATCATATAGAGGGGGTACAGTTTTGTTCAATGGCTTTCAGCACCCCCACTGTAAAAAGTATTCCAGCTCCACTGCTGCCAACACTACACTGTGCTAGTAGAACCGGATTCATAATGCTGGAATGAAGATGAGATACAAGCAGGTAGCATGAACTAGCAGGATTTCTTTTTGTTAATACTGTACATTATCTAAACTTCAATCTAATCATGACCAGGGACAACTTTTGCAAAAAGCCTGTGTAAAGCAATGCTCACGTCACCTTAAGCATTTGATAAGAAAGCATGAACTTTAGCAACCTGCTTGATAACTTTTTATGGCACTCTTTTTTCCTGGTTATTTTATCATATAATAAAAGTTTAAGATAAAAAACACCTCTTTGTCAGCATAAAAACGTATGGATTTGATTGCTCGCTTTGGTATTGTCCAAACAAAAGCCATGCCTGTTTTATCTCTTGACATCATCCGCCTTTCACGTGATGGATTATACTATTCTCCTTTGTATTTATAGAGCAGCTTGCTACTGATAAAGAGCAGGGACTGACTGGACTTCACGTGCTGCCTTGCCTTGCCTTGCGTTAGGATTGTTCTTAACTTGTATTGTTCTAGGGCTATATGATACGTGTTTACAAAGAATCTGCTACCATGCAATGTCTGCTGTTTAGTTTCATAGACTATGGTAAGGTAATCCAATATTAGTGGTAATCGGGGTCTGTGAAGCCAGACGTATATCTTTTAAATAATATAATCATAAATAAATTAAAAAATAAAATAAAATACAAGCCTATACCCTTCTGGTTTCCATGCAGATATTGTAAAATAAAAAATATAACATGTTTTTTTTATTTGTTGCTTATTTACTTGACAGCTAGTCACACAAATGATCAATACATAAAACATAACAAATCAGACAGGAAATAAAACATTAATAAGACACTGAATATTTTGGACACCTTCAGGTTTTACAGTATACAAAGTTTTGGTAGCAAAGTCCTGTTGAAATTTGCCAGAAAACAATTCAAGGTTTAGGTGACAGTACATTTTGAAGGTCTCAGCTGCTTAAGATCTAGTACAGTGACAATTTCTCTATCTCAGTCCTGCAGAAAGCACAATTGGAAAGCACTTCTCCTGTCACAAGCGGGTCGTGACGGATCGAGCATACAGGCAACATGCCCAAGTGGTCCAAATCACTGAAACAAGAACTTGCGCTTGTCTGGAGGATCCTAAGTGCCAGGACCAAACAGCCGTTCTCGTTGCATTCAGATCATGTGACAGTGGGACTCATCAACTCTCTGGGCATGGCCCAACACACCGCAAGCGAACATCTTAACCACAATGAGGAAAAGCCAGGCTCATCTGCATGTGTGGTTTTAGACCTTTCAACCTCATCTCCTGTCACTGACAGAAGATAGAATCCATAACCGTAGTGCATCACACAACACTGCCCGTTACAGTAGCCTCCCCTACACACTCAATACTGAAGCAACCGAGCCCAGAAAGATTGCAAACACCATACAATAACAAGGGGAACGTGAAAACGAAACTACAGTAACAATTTTAATACGATAACTAAAAAATGCATATGTTTGTAGTACAGAATGTTGCCTTGCGGTTTTGATAGTATCAGAGTCACTTGAGGACAACGGGGAGCACAGGGCAATGACTCTGTCAGTTAAAGACACATCATTCAAGCTGCGAGGTCTTGAGAACATGCTTCCTTTCAATAGCAATAAATGTCACTGTGGTTATTTTATGCCCTCTACCCGATTCGATGAACCATTGCCTGGAGTAACCTAATGAAAGGAGAGGGAGTCAGCTGCTTTTTTCTTTTTTTTTAGCTACCATCTAGTACAGCACAGTGATGAATCCCATGTCTTTTAATGATGCCTTTTCAACATCATACCTGCAGAAGTGTTCAGTACCCTTTCTTTTGTTCTGCATTCTTTATTTAACCTGCTTGATTTTTTATTTTACTAGCTCTATCATACAACAAAGACTGTATTATCGTTTTTTTAATCTTTACTATATAGGTTGTGCTGTGGATATTTTCTAGGTTAAAGTGACACTTCATTCCTCTCAACTGCTGTGTTCCCCTTGTGTGTTTTCTTCAGAAATCTTGCACCTCCTATACTGTGTCTGCCTCCTCCACCTCCTTTTGATTGACTGGTTGCCTTGAGTTGAGAAGCAGTGTTCCATTTCCGAGAGAACAGCTCAAGCCAGTGAAGCAGTGTTCCATTTCCGAGAGAACAGCTCAAGCCAGTGAAGCGGTGTTCAATTTCCGAGAGACCAGCTCAAGCCAGTGAAGGAGTGTTCCATTTCCGAGAGAACAGCTCAAGCCAGTGAAGCAGTGTTCCATTTCCGAGAGAACAGCTCAAGCCAGTGAAGCGGTGTTCCATTTCTGAGAGAACAGCTCAAGCCAGTGAAGCGGTGTTCCATTTCCGAGAGAACAGCTCAAGCCAGTGAAGCGGTGTTCCATTTCTGAGAGAACAGCTCAAGCCAGTGAAGCGGTGTTCCATTTCCGAGAGAACAGCTCAAGCCAGTGAAGCGGTGTTCCATTTCCGAGAGAACAGCTCAAGCCAGTGAAGCGGTGTTCCATTTCCGAGAGAACAGCTCAAACCAGTGAAGCAGTGTTCCATTTCCAAGAGAACAGCTCAAGCCAGTGAAGCAGTGTTCCATTTCCGAAAGAACAGCTCAAGTCAGTTGTGCATGAGCCATATCTAAAAGGCTGTCATGCTAGGTGTTTGATGATTCAATTGCCCACCACACGAAACCCTGTTTTATCAGGCTCTTCTGCAGGGCAGTACAATATATAATTTATTTATGAAAGTATCTCTGTTAGGATTAGTGCACCCTTATCTTCCTTTGAGCTGTCCTTAGATCCTTTGTTGTTCATTGTTTTCATGGTGGTGGTTAATGGTAACACATGCTGTATGGAAGGTCGTTGTTCGTTGGTTTGTTTACTATGTTTTAACTACTCATTGATATGCAAAATAAAAAGGGACCAGATAATGGAACTCTTTTAGCCAAGTACCTACAGCCCACTTCAGAAGGCTACTCTTTGCAGAATTTGTTTTACATTTACATTGATTGGCCAAAAAAACAATAAACAAAATAAAAATCCTCTAGTCATCATGTTATACACCTGTGTGAGGTTCGTGTGCAACTATTCAGCAATAATCATCCCTCAACTCAAAATGCAGTGACCAACGTGTCCGTCAAGCCAGTCTCTTGGGTGAGATTGCTAAATTTGCAGAAAATCTGCAACAGAACATGTGCATTGTGTTGCAACAAGATGTTCTACAATGGTCCAAATCCTAAAAGCATTCAACACTGGACAAGAGACCCCTGTTTGCACTCAAACAATGCCAGTATGATTAGTGTACTGTATTATTCAAGCCCTAATGAACAGATAAACTAAATTGATTTCTATCCAGCAGGCACTGCAGCGACGGCCAATGAAACTCCAGTTACTGATGTACCCAGCCTTCATGCACTGAAACCTGGGATGAATGAGCACAGAGAACACAGAGAAGTGTTTTTGGTTTTAAAGCGTTAGTGGGAGAACAGAACTAAATCAATGGGGTTTATTTCAAACAGATCGATAAAGCCAGTAGCTGAAAAACCTATTTCTATTTTTGTCTACATATAGAAGCAAGAAATACTAAAAGAAACTAAAATTAAATGACAAACGCTTCAACTAGAAGTCCGTTTCAGTGTCTTCAAAGTGTCTTCAATGTCTTTTACTATTGAGTGTTTATTGGCTGTGGCTGACACATATAGAAGCAGTGTTTTATAAACCAGAAAAAAGTCATCATATAAGTATCTGTATTGAAATAAGCTACTTAAATGTAATTGTCTTAACTAAATCAAATATTTGTTACTGTGCAGAAATTTGCCTTCTAGAGTCCTGTTCTATTATACAGCTCGGCATTGGAAGTCATTGTCAATGCATATCAAAGATACAGGGGCCTGCCATCAGAAACCTATTAAAACAAACACAGACGTTTCTTAAAGGTTCTGTTCATTGATTTGGTGTAGTTGTCTTTGCCAATGATGAAATCCCCATTCTGACACATCTCAAATTGATGTTTCTGTGTCGTAGACTTTAAGCAGCATGCAAACTATGGGTAGAACAACTTTTAACTTGTCACCTTTCACTTTGGGACCCACACCCTGCAGGTATATGGTGTTGGTGGTGGTACCTTTTCTCTCTCTCTGAATGAATTTGAGCTCCTTCAACCTCTGGAATCAGCTTGCAGTATAGCTCAGGAGCCATAGAGGAGCCATAGAGAGAGCGAGAGAGAGAGAGAGAGAGAGAGAGAGAGAGAGAGAGAGAGAGAGAGAGAGAGAGAGAGAGAGAGAGAGAGAGAGAGAGAGAGAGAGAGAGAGAGGAGGGGGAGACAATGGGGGTGGGGGGTGGGGGGTGGGGGTAGAGAGAGAGGTCACAAAAATGACCTTTACCAGACAGGCCAGTAATCTTTTTATAGGTTACCGTGGATTGAATACATAGCACTGTATATAGTTACCTTGAGGTGATTGCATGCTCAATAAAATCAAATTAAAATTAACATCAATTAAAAAAATAACATTTAAAATAAAATATGTAGCTTATGATTCCTAGCCATGTTTTGCCTGGTTGATATCCCACGTGTATTGAACAGTTTTTAAATCTGTACTTAAGGGATCTATTATGATGCTTGCACAGAACATGGTGTTTAGCTTCTATTCTTCATGCCAAGTAAACACATATATATAATATGTAGATGGCAATGCTCTTAAATGATATTCAAATGAAGAGCAAAAGGAGGTTATTTGAAGTCATCTGAATGACTATGAGCACCCATTGATACTCGCAGGAGCTTGAGTCGTTGGATCGTGATAAAGCACAGCTAAAACAACAACAGACCCTGTTTGGACAATGCTAATTGAAATTGAGCATTCTTCTACCTATTGAGCATTGTTTATAGAGTAACTGATATTTTCCCCCCTTATTATCTAAAACAGTTGGTTACAAACGTTACATTAGAAACCCTATCATTTGCAATCATATCTGTTTCAGAAAATTAGTCATTACTGCAATTCAACTGGTACAAATATTTCTGATATATATGTTACAATAATGTTGCCACACTTTTACAAGTGATTATTACAATTGCCCCAAACAATAATTATTATCCCCTTACTTTCAATGATGTTTGCAATAATTGGGAGGAGTTTTTTCTCTTCTTGATAAGTGTGTGCTTCTGTGATAAGGCTCAGTAAGTACTGTGTAAATAGACAGTAGTTAGAGACACTTCAACTTTGTGTTACCTATACAACACAATCAAAGTGAAACAGCCGGATAAAACAGAAACATGACATTTTGTGCACAACAATAGGTAACATTTTTCTGGATGGATGGATAAAAGAGCACTGCACTGAGAAGTATCTGCAGACAACGAGTCTATCAGGCCAGACAGGGGTTTTGTAAAACAGTCAACTGCTTTTGATTAATGAAAGTCTGTATTGAATAAATATGGTTAACTCACAACAATGCCTGCCTCATTCTTATTTAATATCATGCATGCTAGTGAGCATTGGCTTTGGTCTAAAATGCACCAATTCCAACTTCCATGCAGTCACAACAGCCAGGTTAGAACTTAGTGCCAACAAGGAAAAAAATAGTCCTAATGAAAAGATTCTGAATTTTTTGGGGGATTTTTTATTACGGTTTTAGAGTGTGCTGACGTCAATTTCTCTCAACCCAGACAGAATTTGCGACAAAGAACAATAGAACAAAGAAATGGGCTGGTTCGGAACATCTGCTTTCGTTTGTTGTGGTTCCCTTGTCATGTCAACATAGGTAATCGATTGGCAGTAATGGGTTTCATGTAATGGAAACAAAATGTCTTGATTAGCAGTAGAGTTTTGGAATTGTACCTGGATATATGAGCTCCTGTTTTGTATTTTGACATGCTCTGCTTGAGAGTCTTTTGGTAACGCTTTACATTGTATTTAGTTACTTAGTAAATATGCATGTACTTACACATAATTCAAATTGTATTATGCATAGTTACAATGTACGCAATGTGTACAATTTTGGCTGGTTTTGGTGGACAATAAAATACATGTGGACCATTTGTGTCTTTGTTTGCTGTCCAATAGGTGTGAACTGAGCTTTCAATACAGCGAGTGAAAATGGAACAGGCGGGTACTTGCGCAGATTGATTTTTAAGTTTGAGTCACAGTTGATGAGGGGACGTTCCAGCAGGTATCTACTGTCTGCTAGAAGTCCGCTAGAGCTGGAAGCTGATTGGCTGATGATACAGAATCGTTTTCTAACTTATATCACATATTGTTGCATCAGATGGAAATTACATCACATTAAGAAGAGCTATACTGTTTCATTGTTCTTATTTAACTGCAGTATATACTATAATATAGCAAAACTATGATTGTTTTAACATGATAATGGAAGAATTAACCTTGTTTTAATGAATATACTTGTGGATCTGGATTTTATTAACGGGTGATGCCGTCTTCTTCCTTTCTGTGGTTTCACCACTGGAAGGTATCTAATTGATATATATATTATGGATCGTTGCCGAAATCGGGCAGTTGCCGTAATGCCCGGGCAGTTCATCAACTGCCCACAGCCACCCGGGCTGATGGCGAAAAAAGACTTCAGTGCGCCCTGTTGTAACAAATGAAAGGCTAATGGAAAGTAACACAGCAGTGTTCATCCTCTGGGTATCTACTGCAGTTCTCAATAATAGTTTGTCAGTCCAATAACTTTATTTAATCATTAGACCGACTGAATCGTTTAGATTTATTTTTTATCTGTTTATTTTAATGAAATGCTGAGGCAAATGTCTAATTGTCTGAGATCTGATGTCAACTCATGTTAAATAATGTTGTTTGAATGTGTAAAAATATTTTCTACAGAACAAAAAACTAAACTTTTTATAAGAACATGTTTTCTTCTGAGTCAAAATGTCAATCATATTTCTTAATAAGAAAAATACAAACTTTATGCTGTTGATTAATGATTAATTTATATTGCTATGATAAATGAGTTTTGGCACTGCATTCTTCCTGAGTTTCAGGTAACTATATTTAACTGGGTGGCTTTTACAGGTTTAAACTTAACTGTGATTATTAGTCTCTTGCTGATATTGAATGATCTCTCATTCAAACAATGCAAATCCGCTCAGAAATTTGTATTATATTGCTGCAATAAAAATAAAATAAAACATTGTTGCATTTTATTTTGGACTCGTTCCCCACCCCCCACCCCTCCCCCCACTTACTCTAACCTCTATATCTTACGCATGATGAAAATAAACTGTGCATTGATATTTTGTTTAGTTCCGTTGCTATAGTGCTGTCAGAAAGTATTTAAGTTATTTAAATAAACATTGCAATGGGTGGCTTGGTGACTGTGGGCAGTTGACCAGCCAGGGCAGATGCCGAAATGACATAAAATTCAAAGCTAATTTGGCATCTGCTCGCTGCAGCCGGGCACTTCACCAACTGCCCGGGCATTACGGCAACTGCCCGGTCCATAACAGACAGATAGATAGATAGATACATAGATAGATAGATAGATAGATAGATAGATAGATAGATAGATAGATAGATAGATAGATAGGGATCTGTAATATACAAGCTGATTTTCCTGACACTTAAGGTCAGAAATACCAGAAAGCTCTGACCTCTGGAAGGGTGGATATCAATGTGTTTCTTGATTTAAAAACAGAACTACATACAAATCATGGAAACCAGTATCAGGAAATAGCCATGTCAGATCAGAAGGTCAAAAAGAATACTGCAATGTGTTAAACATCATTGAAATACAAATAAATATCCATTGTGGTCAAGGTTGTGGCCTCTCATTCAGCCTTCATTCAAACCTGAATAGAAGAGCAATCAACTGTAAAATCCAAACCCCTTGTTCAATAAGATGTTATCCTTTTCTTCCGGCTGCAATTTCAATGACTTTTGATACAAACATCACAAAAGGGTTTGGGAAAGATGTGTTATCAGTAAAGGAGTGAGCGATAGAATGTCATTCAACCCAGCGATAGCATCAGCATTCTTTTGAATTAAGCGATTTATGAGGTTTGTTTATTACTTGCTGGAAAAACATTGTGCACCTTTTAAAGGCTTGATAACCCTACCCGAGTCAGTGACGCCTCTTTGGGAGAGGCCTGGGATCTTTTGCAGAGTCTATTTGGAGGAAGGTGGTGTTTCCAAACAAGATCCCAATCAACACACCACATGGCTTGTTTAGGTTGGAGGCATTTAAGCCAATATCAGTTATAATTATTATATATGTACGAACTTTTTGGCTGAATGGCCACCAATTCAAGTGTTGCAGTACAGATTAAATAGCACAAAGCCGTGATAATGATTTTACAGGGCAAGTTAATAAACAGCTCAGTCTGTCAGTAATCTGCCAGTGGTTTACAGCTTGTCAATATCAGCGGGGGGGGGGTTGTTAAATTTATTCAGAGAAAAAGATAGAAGCGTCGATGATGTCGCCTCATTGATTTTCTCACACAGTGTTCCACAACAACTGTGTCAAAGGGGAGAGAATGGCTCAGAACTGTACATGCTAAAGCATCACTATATAAATCATTCTGTTCTGAAGGCAGGCTGGATGTGGATGGCGTATACCAGTGGTTCTCAGACTTGGGGGTGCTCCCCTCATGGGGGGCGCAGAATGTATCCTGGGGCACGTGAAGGTTCAGGATTTAAAAAGATAATAATAATTAAAATGTTATTATGCATAGTTATAATATACTTAATGCGTACATTACACGGCACGTATGTAAGACTAGTATTGCACCAGGTGTCATGACAGCAGAATGTTCACTCAAAGATAATAGAGTTTGTCGTTTACTGGCATTGTTGTGATCAAAACACAGTTGAGTCCAGGACTCAGTACACACTGCTGCCAGTTTTTAACTATAAAAAGGATAGGAAAGAGCCAAGGAAAGACACCTGCCTATAGCGAGGAGCCTGAGAGATGGACGGCAATGGGGAGTGGGGTTGCATTTGTATTGCTCTAAAAAAAAAAACTTTTCCTAGCTAGTTAACCGAATGGAGCCCAAAGTGTCCTGATTGCAAGTTAACATCTATAATTGAGGAGTCTGGATCATGTTTCTTTTCAAATACATCAACTGGCACTTTATTTAAGCGTATGAATCTCAAAAATAACATGCAGCTAACTTCACTGTCAAACACAGGTCCCTGCTTTATTGTTTCAAGTTTTCCTTTTGTTTTTGTACATAAAAGTGTGCTCTGGCACTAAAACACATTTCATTTTCATTTATGTGATTCCTGCCTCCCTTCAAAAATTATAATTACAGTATATGCTGTCTGCATATGAGAAGATCCACTGTCCGTTAATGTCTACAGCCAGCTAAATAACCCAGTCCTGTCGACATTAATGCAAACAGAAGAAAAGAAAGCCAAGGAACAGACACTATCTGCAGTGGGTTTAATCCAAGGAACAGACACTATCCGCAGTGGGTTTAATCCAAGGAACAGAAACTATCTGCAGTGGGTTTAATCCAAGGAACAGACACTATCTGCAGTGGGTTTAATCCAAGGAACAGACACTATCCGCAGTGGGTTTAATCCAAGGAACAGACACTATCCGCAGTGGGTTTAATCCAAGGAACAGACACTATCTGCAGTGGGTTTAATCCAAGGAACAGACACTATCTGCAGTGGGTTTAATCCAAGGAACAGATACTATCTGCAGTGGGTTTAATCCAAGGAACAGACACTATCTGCAGTGGGTTTAATCCAAGGAACAGACACTATCTGCAGTGGGTTTAATCCAAGGAACAGACACTATCTGCAGTGGGTTTAATCCAAGGAACAGACACTATCCGCAGTGGGTTTAATCCAAGGAACAGACACCATCTGCAGTGGGTTTAATCCAAGGAACAGACACTATCTGCAATGGGTTTAATCCAAGGAACAGACACTATCCGCAGTGGGTTTAATCCAAGTTTCAAGGAGGTGTTTAAAAGATTCAGATGTCTGACTGCCAGTGCTACTGCCACTCCAAAACCAAGACAATAAAACAAAACAAAAAAAAAAACAGCTCCAGGGTCACCTGCTGCTTAACTAATTAGATAATTACCAATTCATCCTAACCAAGCAAATTCAAACTCAAAGCACAAACTCAATGTTGTTACAAAAAAGAAACAATTAGCCCTGTCACAAAGAGACATCAAAAGAAATATATAAAGTATGCAACATGGGTGCAAATACCCCCCAACACAGGCTCTGGTTCAGTTCACAGATCAACAGAGTGGCAAGACATCCTCAAGGTGTAAGGACGTGTGTGCCTAAACTTTAAAACTACCCTCTAGACAACAAACTGGTACACTAATGAAATGTAAAAATGTAGCAGACAGTCATCTGGAAATATATATATTAGTATACACTTTACATTGAGTCTCTAATTACTGTGTATTTACATAGTAGTTACTTAGTAATTACATTATGCATAGTTATAATGTACTTAATGTGTAAATCTTTTTGCACGATCTATGTAAATACACAATTGTCACAATTGTATCAGAAAAAGTGTTAGGATTATATTGTGCCAAACAATTGAGGGTAATGTAAAGTGTTACCATGTTTTGGCTTTTGCATGCACTGTTGAATAGTAAGGGAAGTGAAAAAAAACATTTGGAGCTACTTATTCTTCAGTGTGGATCACGTAGCATGGCAGCCAAGCTGGACAGAATCTAGTGACCTTTAGCAGGACTCCAAAAAATGCGTCTCCCAATGATAAGCTATCTGTGGCAGGAAAGCTAAAAGCATGTGGTTTGTATTGTTGGCTGGGCTGTCAGACTGGGCCTCAGAGAGATAGGATCTAAGCATTTAACATTGCAAGGAACTTTTTAAAAAGGCAGAATCCCTCAGAGAGTCTGTTGCAAGGGTGGGAAAGCGGTGGTTGGATTGTTCCCAATATCTTTGCTGAACTTTGTCTGCTGCCCGGAGAGCTGAAATCCCCATGCTTGATGTACAGTCTTGCCTGTTTCATTATTTTTTTATACAGTCAATGTCATATCCCGTTTCCTTCATCTAACAGTCCTGGGTTCTGTAGCCACTGTCAGGCAATGCCGCCAGGAAGGCATGCTAATTAAGTGGGCTTTGGATCCCTTGGGCGCAGGCATCAAATCAGTGACAGGAGGAGAAAAATGATCTGCCTAAGCACAGGGCTTGCAGAGGAACACAGATCAGTGTTAAGGTTGAGTTATTGTTTTTATTTGAATGTTTCCTGGTTTTCTAGTAATTCTAAGAAAAGCACAGGTCTATATATGTACACGTTTGACAGTTTCACTCTGAACTTAGTGAAGCAATTCAAATAGATATCGAACTGGACTGTAAGCCAGACAGATAACAATTCCACAGCTCGAAGAAGTGTAAAATATGTTTTCTAATTAATACGAGCTACAAGTCCTGTTCTATAACATTTTTTTTTTTTACAAATACTGTATATTTCTTTTCAAATCAGTGTTTTTGACATATCTCCTGTATCCAATTTTTCATTCTATTCCCAGTTTCTTTAAATGATGTCTGTTTACCTGTAATGTGTAATTTATAAACCTGAGAGGATTAGCTAAAAATAGGTTTGTTATATGCTCTCCCATTCCTTGGATTCATAACCTTCAAGTTAGACAGAATTTATTAACACTAGGAAAGGGATTAGGTGCAACCCTTGTCTTTCCATTTTTGGGTCTGAGTGTCGCATCATCTAAGCAATTGTTATAAAGTAAATTGTAATTACTTCTTGTAACTCACACCTGCAGGATTAATAAATAAAACACAGAGCTGTGCTGCTTTAGTGTGTTGAAAGTAATCACTGTAATAAAGTAGTGGTAACAGAGGCTTGTTAAAATCAATGCTCTAATCTCTTGAAGGCAGTGGCTTGACTGCTCCAAAGCACGTCACATTTTCCTGTAAACTTCTGTCATGTTTAATTTGTCATTCGACAGTAGCTCCTGAACTACTCAGGTAATATAAAACAAATTCAAGCAAACAAACAACGTTAAAAAAACAGTATTTGAGAATTCAAAGAAGAAAAAAAAACTTTATAATAATCTCTATATTTATTTATTGATCAAAAAAGTGTGATATGAACATAATGTGATGAAACAGCTGACAGGAACAAAGACTCACTCTGGCTTTAAAAACTCCTGACTTGCATTTAAAGGTTGTTTCACATTTTGAAGGGTATACTTGCAGAAATGAACTTGTTTGTTGCCACATTCCATGTAGGACCAATTGTTTTATTGTGAGTGCCATGAAATTTAAACAATATCATCTTTTAATATTTATCACATCTAATAATGCTGAACAGCATACTGAGGATGCTGAGGACGGCCGCTTGAGATCCAAACATGTTCCTTTTAACCTCC
>NC_081195.1:67826381-67838881 GCF_902713425.1 Acipenser ruthenus
GAAATGCTTAAATGGTATAATGAATCTTAATTAGGCCTTTGTAACCCGACAGGAATATATTAAGGAAAGGACTTGTTCCCAGAGTCTTTACATGTGACCCTCCCTTCTTTTGTAGGGAGCAGTTAGCAGTGAAAAGTTTTTTTTTTTTCAAGTGATTGTCATATGTTTTTGCTGATGGTCAAGCAGACCAGCAGGAATCACAAAAAAGCAGCTAAGTTCAAAGTTGCTCACTTTTATTTATAAAATAAATAAATAAACATAAAACCTCAAATAAAAAGAAACTATGTCCCTTCAAACGACAGCATCTTTTCCACTTGAGTTGCCAGGAGACCAGCCGTTCCTCTTATACACAGGAGACCAGCCGTTCCTCTTATACACAGGAGAACATCCGTTCCTCTTATACACAGGAGACCAGCCGTTCCTCTTATACACAGGAGACCAGCCGTTCCTCTTATACACAGGAGACCAGCCGTTCCTCTTATACACAGGAGACCAGCCGTTCCTCTTATACACAGGAGACAAGCCGTTCCTCTTATACACAGGAGACCAGCCGTTCCTCTTATACACAGGAGACCAGCCGTTCCTCTTATACACAGGAGACCAGCCGTTCCTCTTATACACAGGAGACCAGCCGTTCCTCTTATACACAGGTGACCAGCTGCATTCTCACATGGCTGTTTGAAGAGAACTAACTAGAATGCAGGAAATGTCCCATACTCCTGTCCCAATGCACAACACAGACATGCTGTACAATAATGAGATATTTACAATGTCCATACCCTTTGTCCTGCTACAGTACTGTAGAGGTTAAACAACTCAGTAGATTGCACACTATTGCCAATAACCAACCACACATAAGGATGTAGGATGGTAGCAGGAGCACTAGCAACCCCAATGAGCAATAGTTAGTCTTTCCATGAGGAGGACATTGATAGATGACACATGAGAAAGAAACTAACATCAGAGCCACATGACATGACAAAGCAGGAATATGTGATAAAAAATCTTGTAGAAGCACAGAGTGAGAAGATCACAGTTCAAGATTATGACGATAGTGAAATGGAATTTTCCATAAATGCTGTATCCTCACAAAGGCAAGGTGAATGATCCTGTGGCAAAATGGTTAACTGTGTGCAGGTGCAGGAATGCAGCAGTGATTAATAAACAGACAGACAACGATAATCCAGCTGCAATGTTTCTTTTATTTTTAAATCCAATTGTCTGATGACACAAAACACAGTAAATAATAATAGTGATAAGCAATACCTCGGCGGCTATTGCTTTATTGGTAATCCACAGGTTTGTTCCAAAGTAATAATAGTCCCGTTCTTAAACACCCACACATAACACAAACACAAACACAAGTCCACAGTGCGTGCTAAAGTGCTTGTGGTATAAATATAGTTTATCGTGATACAGGTGCAGTGATGTTCGGGTTAGTACTGGCCTCTGGCGACAGTTCCAGAACATGTTAGCCATCTACTAATAATAACAACAGTAACAATTAGTGACAAACAAACAAACGATAAACACAAATACGGGTCCTGCCAGGTCTTTCTTAACCATCAACAAAGGAACAGATTACATCGCTTTGTCCCTTTTTTCTACCGTCACACATGACCCCTTGGTAAACGATTGCAGCCGCTCCTCCAATCCGTGGCTGCCACATCGTTTCCCTTCCGGGTCGATGAGTTAGTGCACCGCAGCTCCGCCCCCTTTCTAGATGACCGACTTCCTTTTAACCCAGGCCAACCAGCCAAGGGTACTCTGTTCCCATTACTTAGCGCCCTCACAGGTCGGGAGGGAGATTTACCACCAAGAATCATTCTATTTCTGTCACAGGTCCTCACTCATGCCTGCTTGTTTAAAATGAATTCTAACAAGACTTATTTTGAAACCGGTGGTTGCTGCTATTAGTCAGGGTGACGAAGCTGTCACATTTTATTATCTTCCAATACCAGTAAAGCTGGACCTGTCTTCTCTTCATAAACAACCACAGGAGCAACAAAGCAAGTTTCCGTATTTTGAAACATGTTTATTTCACCTTGCTTTCGTGGAACACAGAAAAAATATATAAATACAAAAGCTGTAAATTACCTTTCTCTCACCTTTTATTTATCACAAGTCGTCATGTTTATACTCCTCTGTTTAACATTTCCCTGCCTTTATGCAAACAAAACAGCTTGCACTCTCCTGGCTTTCCTCCACACCCCCCACACCGAACTCTTCACTCCAGCTCTAATTCTTAAGATACATTTTTAAATGAATACGTTGGGACAGATTTATTAAGGTCTTTACACGAAAGTGAAGTTTGCACCAAGAAAAATAAAAGTGTTTGTGCAGCATAACCAGTAACACACAATGCAGTAAAGCCTATGAGTTGTGTGCTAATTGTTTTTTGGTGTAAAGGCCTGATACAGCAGTGCTAACCCAAACTTTGCACCAGTTTAAATTAATATTGAGATACATATTGAATGACATTTAGATTTAAAAAGCCTAAAACACGTATATGATAAAACAACAGATGGAAGCTGCATTGCTTCTCAGCTGTGTCTCAATTACGGTACATTCAGTTTTACTAAAATATAATCCTTTGTATCTGCTCACTGCATTCTTCCATAGGAACTTACATTTCTGTACACTGTCAAGAAGACATTGTTTTTAATACAGTAACACAAGATTTCATGACCCCATGTCAATCAGGTAGCCACACAGGCATGCTTCTGTTACTACTTGCAGCAGGAGGTTATAAATGACATAATCAAGAGCTTTGGTGGCTCAGAAATATATATATGAAAGATCTTTACTAATTTCATGTTTTACAAGAAAATGTACGTAATGTATCGTACAATATCTCTATAACCTTACGAGAAAAATAAATGGTGCTATCTTCGTATCGTGGGGCCCTAGTTAGAGAGATGAATATGCATATGGTTTCCAGGGGCATTTAGCCCATTCCAGTTTATGATAGAGTCGTAGTATATTATATGCAATGAGCACTGGTGACAAGAAACATGCATTTCTATCCTTGTTACACTGCTCATGACAACCTAATTATTACACAGTCTGCCAAATCTGCATTTAACATTTCAAGCATTGACTTTTTTGTGACTCGGTTAATGAAGAACATCACTGAACCATACATAATTTGAGCACATTGCAAATCTCCAGAAAGGCTGCAGCCATAATTACGTGACTCCATGTTCCAGCTATGTAGGGCATGCTGTGAATAATATTTCTGAATTTACACAAGCAGCAGTGTCGTAGTTAAACAGTTTGACCTGCAATGAAGTCATCATTTATAAAACAGGCCCTGCTCCTGAGATGCCGTTAAGTGCTTATTAGGAAGCGGATTGGCAGCTGGGAAAATACTTGCAGTGATGCTCCACATGTGTGAAAGTAACAAGAGAAAGCGAGAAAATGAAAGGGGAGTGCACTGGGAAGAAGCATTAATAGGGTTAAGAACAGGGCTTTCTCCATAAGAGTCCAAGACCAGAAATAATTCTAAGAAATATGAATGATTAATAAACTGTTGTGTTGCAGATGATGCCATAGCATCTGCTGTGCTGATGCTTTCTAAAACAAGTGACATCCATCCCTCCCCCTCTAAATTACAGCTTTTAGTTGATAACCACGATGTATAGTACAGCAACAGTATGTAGAGAAGAGTATTGTGCAATAGGAATTAGCAATCGAATGTGTGATATACAGAATGGACAGACAGACAGACGGACGTGTATATCCCCAGAACCTGATATTCTTAAACATGTATACTGAAGAATATTATTACCAAGTTTTATGACAATTGTATAAATGTGTGTGCGATATAATGGAAAAATGTGAAGGGTGATTTTCAACGGTAGAGCACAATTCAGAAGTACTAAAACACAAACACTATGCATTCTATTGTATGTTTATGCCACATATAGTCTGTTTCTATAGCACCTGTTGTGTTTTAAACATTTAGAATGCTTTGTTATTGACATTCTGAGTGCTGAGTTCTACACTATCAATGAAATTATAAGTGTGCTTGCTGCTAATAGTTGTTAACATTACTTTTTTAAAATGTTGTATCATTAACTTTGAATAGAAACAATAACCAATGCACTGCAAAACCTAACAGTGTGCACTCATATGAACTTCATGGCATTTTCTCTTCATGGAGTAACTATAAAACATCGCACTGTGGGGTGTGCTTTCAGGTTCAGAAAGTATTGTGATGCACTCCATGGTGTATAGGACAAAGGTAGATACCTTCATTATTAAATAAAATATGCCTGTGCCTTTAAAGATGCACGGCACCTTAGTGAACTGAAACACCAGTACTTTTCCAAACTGGCTCTGATTCCATTGTTTTACAATGCCGCTCGTCATTCTGTCTTCATTTACAATGGCCATAACTTTCAAAACGTTCAATAAATTATACAGGATTCATAAGCCATTAGGCATTGACCAAGACCATCTATCACTAGTATAGTTGTTTACAATATTCAGAAAAAAAACTGCCCATGACTAACAGCTATTCCCAGCCAACACAAACAGCTGATATTTTTTAATCATTCATTTTGTCCTCAAAGCTTTTTTTTAAGTAACAATCTGTTGTAAAGGTCAGAGAATTCGCTTATTTTAGTGTAGTTACTGTATTACTGTATATTCATTTTGCTGTCAGTTCATGTTTTGAATGACTGCATGTAAATACAGGAGACTATTGCTGCAGTGTTCTGCAGTATTTACTAGGACACAAAGTAGCAAACAGTTTTCTCAAGTAAATATCAAGTAATTACTTTCAAAGAGGTTTTAGTCATGGTTACATAGGTTGCTGTATTTTAATTCGGTATTTCAAAAAGCATTTACTGCAGTAAGTGGTAGTATTTACTGTAAAATGCTGTAGAACTATTAATGGTGGCTTTTACAATCACACTATTCCAAATCTGTTGCTGTGAGATATCATGGCACAGATATCAAATTACACAGCTACACTGTACTTAATGTGCAAATCTTTTTGTACAATATATGTAGTACACAATTGCATCAGAAAAAGGTTAGGGTTAGGTTTAGAGTTAGGGTTAGGGGGGTTAGGGTTAAGTACATTGTAACTGTGCATAATAACCAGTAATGCCAGTAAGTGTGAGCAATGCTTGCAGGCTGTTATCATGTACTATTGTAGGTGAGACTGGACCTGTCACAGGGGACTGGATGGTACAAGTTTAGTGTTTGGGTTAGGGTTAGCGAAAGGGGTCTTAAAATGAAGGTTTTAGTTGAAAGTGCATGGATATAGACTTAAATGCAAAATCAGGGGGACAGATATTCTCTGACATGCCAGTCTTTTTTTACTGGAGCAGGAAACTACTGAGTCTCAAAACACATGTGTTGCACGAGGCAGGAACTCAAAGAAATACGTATCCCTGTAAGTTGCCATATATTAGTTTTTAAAAGAAAAGAATGTTCCAAAACTACTTTTACAGTTTATATTTTTCATCTACCAACCCCACTACTATACCGTAATTTGGTAACAAAAGAAATCGAAATACCTGTGTTTTATCTTCCCTACATGCTGCGAGCAAACAGCTGAGTCAGCTACGAGATCAAAAAGTAAATGTGCACGGTGTTTATAGAATCCTTTTTTTTGTTCACTTTATATATCTTTATTTAGTTGTAGTATACACAGTCAGGTTGTAGGATTTATTTGATTTATTTGATTTACATTTTCACGATTGATTGTTTGTTATTTTTGAGAATTTAATATTTGTTTGTGTTTACCTTTTTCACATGCTCAACATCCACGTGAAATATGAGCTGAAATGGCAAACTAATGTGAGATACACACATGCATGACACATCTATTGACTGTTTATCAACACGTAACTAAACCTCAGCAAATTCCATGTTAATGACTCCTTATTTACACCACTCAAAATAAAGCATTAACAAAAACAGGCATGTGTGAGCTTTGCATGTTTAATAATACATTTCTCAGGCCAACTTCAATGACTGGAATACAAAGGCTATACACTGAGTCTCATTCCAGGCCATCAAAATAAAGCAGAGCTGGCATCTTGTTCTCACACGCTCTACTTGGGGACCTCTGCTCTGCTATTGTCTCCTTTTACTGGAGCCTTTTTGACTTCAGGCTACCTTGTGTGCAGTTTTGATCCAGGACTGCCTCCCAGGAGCCCTCAAACGTCATCACCTGGGAGAGGTCCTGCAGAACTGCAGCAGCTGGTTGCATCTCTGCTGGGTGTGTCAGTGTGGGCACATGGGTGGCAGAACTGGTGTTGTGTATGGAGGAATGTGGAGCAATGCAACCCTTGGGACCTGGCAAGAGATTATATGGACATGCTACAGGGACAACGACTGTGGGACACTTCATGGGGTGTCTCAGGAGTTACAGTAGTGTGGAGACAGGGGTTAGCAGGAGTTACAGTAGTGTGGAGACAGGGGTTAGCAGGAGTTACAGTAGTGTGGAGACAGGGGTTAGCAGGAGTTACAGTAGTGTGGAGACAGGAGTTAGCAGGAGTTACAGTAGTGTGGAGACAGGGGTTAGCAGGAGTTACAGTAGTGTGGAGACAGGGGTTAGCAGGAGTTACAGTAGTGTGGAGACAGGGGTTAGCAGGAGTTACAGTAGTGTGGAGACAGGGGTGTCTCAGGAGTTACAGTAGTGTGGAGACAGGGGTGTCTCAGGAGTTACAGTAGTGTGGAGACAGGGGTTAGCAGGAGTTACAGTAGTGTGGAGACAGGGGTTAGCAGGAGTTACAGTAGTGTGGAGACAGGGGTTAGCAGGAGTTACAGTAGTGTGGAGACAGGGGTTAGCAGGAGTTACAGTAGTGTGGAGACAGGGGTGTCTCAGGAGTTACAGTAGTGTGGAGACAGGGGTTAGCAGGAGTTACAGTAGTGTGGAGACAGGGGTTAGCAGGAGTTACAGTAGTGTGGAGACAGGGGTGTCTCAGGAGTTACAGTAGTGTGGAGACAGGGGTTAGCAGGAGTTACAGTAGTGTGGAGACAGGGGTTACCAGGAGTTACAGTAGTGTGGAGACAGGGGTTAGGCTAAACAGAGTGTAAGATGCTGCAATCTTTGCAATTCCCTTTTCCAAGCCATCTTCATATTTTACTTTTGCTCATTAAGTCCATGTTGTCTGTTTTGCTCTGTCATGTTTTGTTTGAAAAAGGACCTGGCTGAAGATTTTGAGGATGTTCACCTGGTATCTGTTGTGGAAGCTCAATCCTTTTTCTTGGATGAGAGTTGGTCATTCTCCAGTATTCAGTACAGCATTTGGTATATCTCGACCTTTGTATGGCAGCTGTATTGTCAAGATCGACTTTATAAAATCATGCAGTGCCTATTTATACTTTGATGTCCTATTTCATACTTACATGGAGCAAAAAGGCTTTTACATGTTCTGTCTGATGTAGGTCAAGGGTAAAGCTTTTATAGTCATTAGCTTATATTTTATTGATCTTTCCTTTTCTCTAGTCATCAGTTTCCTGCTGCATACAGTATGTTGTTTTACAGTATGTGTAACAGAAGACTACTGTCATTTGCACAGTCAGACAGAAAGGGTATCTTGAATATTATGACTGTGTCTTTATTACGGCATATTATATTTTAAAGCAACTACAAAATATGATACAGTTTGATGTTTAACTTGGTTACAACTTAATTCACAATATTGCAACTGGAAACAGCCTCTTTGTATGGTCTCTGTTGTAGATCAAAACACGAAGCAAGGCGGAACTCCAATGCTGTGTTGTATTGTATAGTATAGTATTGTCATAACAGTGACAGTTTCTATTTCAGTGCCATTTGTAATTTCTGAGTTGCTGTGGGGCCTGGGTCCCATCTATATACACTGGTGTGTACACAGATATAAAAGAAACATTGAATTTTCCTCCCCCCGTTACTAAGGAAAAGACCTCTGAAAACCAGTCACTTCCAGAGAGAACTCACCTTTCCATTTCTCTGCAGGGGCGGACTGTGGAGGGTCGAACTTCAGGTTAATGTCAACACAGAGAAAGAATAAAAGTCAATCGCCATCAGTTCATCCTTCCTCAAAATGCCGGCGCTTTTGAAAAGTGTTTTTCAATTCCTCGGCTGATGAGGTTTGATGTCCTCCACTGTATGATCAGCACCTTGGCTGATGGCTTGTTATTTTCATCTGCCACTATATATATTGTGGAGGTTAAAAATAGAAAGAAAAGAGTAGAGCATTATCCTAGGTGGCATTTTAGCAAAAAGGTTAAGAACCTCACGCACGTCTTAAAAAAAGAACAACCCAAACAATGAGAATGCTGCTGAAGTGCACTTGAATCATGCCCCTTAGTTGTTCCTGCCATTTCCATAGCGATTATGTAAATATTTTTAATTCGTTATGGAAGCCAACTTTTTTTTATAGTCACTCCACACATTAAGAGAAATATAACTCAACACTTTCACCGAGAGGAAACAAACAATCCTTCAAAGCTGCTCATTTTTAACAGGCCACCGCACACCACGGTTCAAGATCGGAGGCTTTGCTGAATCTTGTGTACTTTGCAGTGTTCTTTCAAAGCTTGGAATTCTAATAAATATCTTTTATGATAAACATCATTTTGTACTGCCAACTCCTGTAAATCTAGGAAAATATTTCAGACAATTTAACAGAACTATACAATACATTAATATAATAGAGCTCCATTTTCAGAGCCTAATTTACCTTCAAAAAAGTTATTTTCTTAAATCAGAGGGATTGATTATACAGGATATTGTTCAACGTGTAAATATTTTGATATGGTAAGAAATCCTGAAAAATGTGATTACCACTACGCACTGTCCGCTTCCTCTAAAAATGGGATTACCACTACGCACTGACCGCTTCCTCTAAAAATGGGATTACCACTACACACTGGCCGCTTCCTCTAAAAATGGGATTACCACTACACACTGACCGCTTCCTCTAAAAATGGGATTACCACTACACACTGACCGCTTCCTCTAAAAATGGGATTACCACTGCGCACTGGCCGCTTCCTCTAAAAATGGGATTACCACTACACACTGACCAATTCCTCTAAAAATGGGATTACCACTACACACTGACCGCTTCCTCTAAAAATGGGATTACCACTGCGCACTGGCCGCTTCCTCTAAAAATGGGATTACCACTACACACTGACCGCTTCCTCTAAAAATGGGATTACCACTGCGCACTAGCCGCTTCCTCTAAAAATGGGATTACCACTACACACTGGCCGCTTCCTCTAAAAAAGGGATTACCACTACACACTGGCCGCTTCCTCTAAAAATGGGATTACCACTACACACTGACCGCTTCCTCTAAAAATGGGATTACCACTGCGCACTGGCCGCTTCCTCTAAAAATGGGATTACCACTACACACTGGCCGCTTCCTCTAAAAAAGGGATTACCACTACACACTGGCCGCTTCCTCTAAAAATGGGATTACCACTACACACTGACCGCTTCCTCTAAAAATGGGATTACCACTACACACTGGCCGCTTCCTCTAAAAATGGGATTACCACTACACACTGACCGCTTCCTCTAAAAATGGGATTACCACTACACACTGACCGCTTCCTCTAAAAATGGGATTACCACTACACACTGACCACATCCTCTAAAAATGGGATTACCACTACACACTGACCAATTCCTCTAAAAATGGGATTACCACTACACACTGACCGCTTCCTCTAAAAATGGGATTACCACTGCGCACTGGCCGCTTCCTCTAAAAATGGGATTACCACTACACACTGGCCGCTTCCTCTAAAAAAGGGATTACCACTACACACTGACCGCTTCCTCTAAAAATGGGATTATCACTACACACTGGCTGCTTCCTCTAAAAATGGGATTACCACTACACACTGACCGCTTCCTCTAAAAATGGGATTACCACTACACACTGACCGCTTCCTCTAAAAATGGGATTATCACTACACACTGGCTGCTTCCTCTAAAAATGGGATTACCACTACACACTGACCGCTTCCTCTAAAAATGGGATTATCACTACACACTGGCTGCTTCCTCTAAAGATGGGATTACTACTACACACTGACCGCTTCCTCTAAAAATGGGATTATCACTACACACTGGCCGCTTCCTCTAAAGATGTGATTACCACTACGCAGTGGCTACGTCCTCTAAAAATGGGATTACCACTACACACTGACCGCTTCCTCTAAAAATGGGATTACCACTACGCACTGGCTGCTTCCTCTAAAAATGGGATTACCACTACATAATGTGGTCCCATCTATCCACAGTAACACTTTACATTGTGTCTCTAATTACTGTGCATTTAAATAGTAGCTACTTAGGAAATACATGTGTACTTACACATAATTACATGTTATTATGCATATGCATTTGTGACAGAGACAGAATGATTCTTGGTGATACATCTGCATCCCGACCTGTGAGGATGTAGTGTAAAGGGAACAGAGTGCCCTGGACTGGATGGCCTGACAATTAATTCCCAGGATTCGGTGGAAGTCGGCCATCTAGAAAGGGGGCTCTGCCTGTACATTAAGTCATCGCTCCAGAGGGATTGGAGGAGAAACGGCTGCACTCTCTAACCAAGGGGGCGTGACTGAAGGTACAAATAGGGGACGTAGCTTGGTGATCTGTTCTTTTGCTTATGGTTAAGAGAAACGCTGAAGGACGAAAGTAAAATAACCGTCAGTATTTAGTGTTTGTTTCTTTTGTCAAGTCTAATTGTACTGTTTGTTATTTATTAGACGGCTAACACGATCCGGAGCTGTCGCTACAGGCCAGCACAAATACTAAAAGTAAATTGCATTTCACCACGAGCACTACAGCACTCACTCTGGACTTGTGAGCTTGTTCGTGTTCTGTGTGTGTTTAAATACCCTGTTTATTATTTCAGGACTGAACCCAGTGTTATTTAACTGTGCATTACACATCGTTGTGTATTACCAGTCCTCCATTATTATTTACTATTGTCATCAGACTTTGGATTACAATTAAACCATCATTTCACCAGTACTTTGCTGTTTGTCATTGTCTTGAGCACTGCATCACCTCTACACCTGCACACTGCAAACCACTTTGCTACAGCATTATATGCATTGTACTTAATGTGTACCTTTTTTTCCTGACCCACCTGTATTTAAGCCTGGCCCTCTGTGCTGTAGTTAGTTCTGTTTTGAACTCCAGGGAGAGGCTGGCTACCTGTGTGCGCTCCTGCTCTGCTACAGAGAGCTGCTATTGTTGTAGAAGCCTGTTAAGCAGCTTTTGTTTTTGCATGGCTGAAACGATTTTGTTTCTGATTTCCTATAATAAGTGTGCAACCCTGTGCTTGAAGCACTGTCTCTCACTCCTGCCCCAGTGTTTCAGCACTGGCTGCCGTTCTGCCTCTGTCCAGCGTGGTCAAACACTCACATGTGCTTTACTACTTAATAAATGCAGACATGCATGCTGGGCCTCGATTTTAACGTTGCTACTTTCCCTCCAAAAACCCCACATTTTAATAGCACAGCCCAATGTTACTGTGCAACTTTATATTTAAAAGTTATAATATCAATTAAAATGCACTGACAGAACATGTAACATGATGTTAATGGAGAAATTCATGCCACTCCACTCCTTCCATTATTAATAAACAAGGAAGACAGCACAGAGCGTATGACCCCCTTCTGTCTTCAGTGAGCTGAAGTGTTTTTAAATGATTAAATCAAATGCACTTTAAACCTTCAACGTTATGTCATATGGTTTTGACAAGGGACCTATGATTTTATTTATTTATTTTTTTATTTTTTTAGTACTGGTGTCTAAAAATAAATCTAACTGATCATCCCTTCTAAAAGTTTACCACGGTATTTTTGCAGTTTTACTGTGCTTTTCCCATGGTTATACTCTGCATTTACCACAATTTACCTTGGTTTGCCATGTTTATTATTATTCAAGCTTTACAATGCTTATCTGTCCTTCACCATGCTTTCACTATGCTATGCTTTTACTATGGTTAACTTTTATAAGGGATAATCTTAAAACCTGCGAATTGGCAGATTGTAATACACAATACACTAATACACAGGATGTAACGCTGTGGTCGGCTCTGATGGGGTTTTTAAAGGATCATTATATCGCAGAGGTATTTTTCAAACTAGTCTGTGTGATACAAAGGCAAATACATGCACACCCAGTGTACAGATGGAACAAGGAGGAGTGATAAGACCCTGGTAGGAACTAACACTCTGCATAAACATGGTACATGTGGTACAGGTGGTACCATTAATGCTCACTTTTACTAATGATGGTAAGAATTCAAATGTAATCTAGTTGTGGAAACAAGGCTTTGAGCATGTACTGAATCTAGCACATAATGATAACACGTTGCTTAATTACACTGGTGAATGTGCAGTTACCAATGCAACTACGTAATCTAATTTTGCTTTATTTTTAATAATTTTCGTTAACATCTTCTGTAATGACAGTGTATTTATAGGTGATTGTGTATTTATAATGTGTGTGT